>NC_051232.1:10412933-10546455 GCF_015220715.1 Pygocentrus nattereri
ATGTTATCTCCCAGAAGGGTTTGAGAAAGTTGAAAGATATGAATTGCATCATTTCTCAGATGCAAGTTTTAAAGGGTACGGTGCATGTTCTTACTTGAGAGCAATCAGTGTATCAAACCAAGTCTGCTGTTCCCTAGTTATTGGCAAGGCCAGGGTGACTCCTACAAAGGTCACCACAATACCCAGGCTTGAGCTGTCAGCAGCTGTTATTGCTGTTCGAACTAGTGACCTGCTTAAAAGGGAGATGGAAGTTCAAGCCCAAGAATTCTTCTGGACGGACTCGAAAGTCGTTCTTGGATACATTAACAACGATGCTAGATGGTTTCACATATTTGTGGCCAATCGTATTCATCGTATACAAGAAGGTTCCGATCCAGATCAGATCAGATACGTGTCCTCTGAGGACAACCCTGCTGATCACGCATCACGGGGTCTGACAGCAAAGGGACTAATTACTTCCAACTGGCTCACTGGTCCAGACTTTCTCTGGCATAGCAAACTTCCTTCTTATGATGTTAAGGTGGGAGAGTTGGGAGCTGAAGATCCAGAACTTCGCAAAACCTTCGTCCATAAGACACTGACGACAGAAGATTCGCAGCTTAATCATTTCTTAAAGTTCTCAAGCTGGACAAGACTAGTTAAAGCCATTGCACGACTCATGCGATGCGTCAAGGAGGTCAAGGGTCTTGTGTCTAGAACCAACGAAGTCACCAGTCTTGAGGAAAGAAAAGAGGCGGAGCTTTTCATCATATCTACCGTCCAAAGGGAAGTGTTTTCTGAAGAAATCAAAGATCTAAAATCCAAGAAGGAGATAACAAAGGACAGCACAAATAGGCTGCACAAACTGAATCCTTTCTTGGATGAAATGGGTGTGCTCAGAGTAGGAGGTCGGCTGGAGCGCTGTGATTTACATGCACACATTAAACATCCAGCAATCTTGCCAAGCAAAACCCACATATCACAATTACTGATTGGACACTTCCATCAAAAGGTTCATCACCAGGGACGTGGGATGACCTTGAATGAGTTGCGATCAAACGGCATTTGGATAGTAGGCTGCAGTCATGCCGTGTCTTCCTACATTCACAAATGTGTCAAATGTAGAAAGTTCCGAAGAAATGCTGAAGCTCAAAGAATGGCAGATTTACCACGTGAAAGAGTTGAAACAGCGCCTCCCTTTGCCTATTGTGGAATGGACTGCTTCGGCCCATTTTACATTAAGGAGGGAAGAAAGGAACTTAAACGCTAAGGTCTACTCTTCACTTGCCTGTGCTCTCGTGCTGTGCATATAGAGCTACTTGATGACATGACAACTGACGCTTTTATTAATGCTCTGCGAACATTGATTGCCATTCGTGGAAATGTTCGGCAGCTTCGATCAGATCAGGGAACCAACTTTGCTGGAGGAAGACGAGAGTTCTTGGAATCTGTAAAGTAAATGGACCAAGAAGGCCTAAAACAATTAGGTTGTGAATTTGTCATGAACCCAGCATCTGCTAGCCATATGGGTGGAGCCTGGGAAAGGCAGATCAGGACGATAAGGAGTGTGCTGACGTCCATCCTAGATCATTCGTCCAAAAGACTTGACACTTCATCCTTGCGTACATACCTTTATGAAGTTATGGCGATCATAAATAGTAGACCCTTAACAACTCACCTGCTCAATGATCCCAGTTCTCCACAACCTCTTACACCGAATCACATCCTGACTATGAAGTCTTCAGTGGTCTTGCCACCACCTGGTGAGTTTGTGAAAGAAGACCTTTATCTTCGCAAAAGGTGGTGCAAGGCGCAATACTTGGCCAATGAATTTTGGACCAGATGGAAAAGGGAATACTTGCTGAATCTTCAGCAGAGAAACAAATGGTACAAGACACAGAGAAATGCCAAGGTCAATGATATTGTGATTCTGATGGACAATAGTCTACCCAGAAATGAGTGGAAGCTGGATAAAATCACTAAAGTGTACCCTAGTGAAGATGGAGTCATTAGGATACTCGAGCTGTTAATGAGTGATGCAGCACTGGATGACCAAGGAAAAAGAGTTAACAAGCCAGTATACCTTGAGAGGCCTATTCACAAAACAGTTACTCTACTTGAAGCTGAATAGTGCAGAACAATAGTTTATGTTAGATCTAAGACATCGTTTACATATATTTTTCCTTTGCATTCAGGTTTAGTTGGAAATCACCAGTGATTTGGTGGGAGTGTGGCTGCCGTCAGTGGCAGTCATACAGTTTGTTAAATTCATGATTGAAGTAACAATAAATAAGTTCAAGTAAGGTAAAATAATGTATGTTTATTAAAATCTGATTGTAATATGTATCGTTTAAAAATGCGCGTTTAAAGGTTCTACAAGTGTTTCCAGGGTGGAACCAATGTTTAATTTGTTGTTTGGGATAGAGCAATATTTTCAGTTACACGCTACACTCGGTAGAGGGCAACGTGTTTTCCTTTTTCTCCGTACGCTAGAGATTTGGAGAAGCGTGCGGCAAAGTTTTTGACTCTTGGTTAAAGAAGACATTCCGAGATGTGTTTTTTGTTAACCCTTTCAAGTTAATGCGGCCAATGAGGTATGCAATTTGTATTTTAATGTGTGTGTATGGGAAATAAGATGTTTATCTGTGAAGGACTTGTCAGGTTTCTGTTAGTTACGTGGCCTCAAGGATTATACAGAATTTACTGATGTTGTTTGTAAGTCAAGCCACTGATTTGTGAATATTTTATGTTGTTGAATCATATTCTTTGTCTATTCTCTATGAGAATCCCTTACTGTATGAAAATGTATTATTTTATGTTTTGTACAGTTCTCACGGCATCGTTAGTGACACCTGTGTCCGATTAAATGCCAGTAAAAATCAGGAACGCCTTGTGTCCGTTTTTCAACTTGGAGGGAGTTACAGACACCATCATAGTCTCTCACACTCATTATCAAACCTCTGACACCATCATAGTCTCTCACACTCACTATCAAACCTCTGACACCATCATAGTCTCTCACACTCATTATCAAACCTCTGACACCATCATAGTCTCTCACACTCACTATCAAACCTCTGACACCATCATAGTCTCTCACACTCACTATAAAACCTCTGACACCATCATACTCTCTCACACTCACTATCAAACCTCTGACACCATCATAGTCTCTCACACTCACTATCAAACCTCTGACACCATCATAGTCTCTCACACTCACTATAAAACCTCTGACACCATCATAGTCTCTCACACTCATTATCAAACCTCTGACACCATCATAGTCTCACACTCACTATGAAATCTGTGACACCATCATACCCTCTCACACTCACTATGAAACCTCTGACACCATCTTACTTTCTCACACTCACTTTCAAACCTCTGACACCATCATAGTCTCTCACACTCACTCCCAAACCTCAGACACCATCATAGTCTCACACTCACTATGAAACCTCTGACACCATCATACCCTGTCACACTCACTATGAAACCTCTGACACCATCATACCCTGTTACTCACTATCAAACCTCTGACACCATCATACTCTCTTACACTTACTACAACCCCAATTCCAATGAAGTTGGGACGTTGTGTAAAACAAATAAAAACAGAATATGATGATTTGCAAATCCTTTTCAACCTATATTCAATTGAATACACTACAAAGACAAGATATTTAATGTTCAAACAGATAAACATTTTTTTTATTTTGCAAAAATTCACTGATTTTGAATTTTAATGCCTGCAACACGTTCCAAAGGTAACAAAAGACTGGGAAAGTTGAGGAATGCTCAAAAAATACCTGTTTGGAACATTCCACAGGTGAACAGGTTCATTGGAAACAGGTGAGTGTCATGATTGGGTATAAAAGGAGCATCCCTGAAAGGCTCAGTCGTTCACAATCAAGGACGGGGCGAGGTTCACCACTTTGTGAACAACTGCGTGAGCAAATAGTCCAACAGTTTAAGAACAATGTTTCTTAATGTGCAATTGCAAGGAATACATAATATCATCAAAAGATTCAGAGAATCTGGAGAAATCTCTGCAAGTAAGCGGCAAGGCAGAAAACCAACATTTGAATGCCCGTGACCTTCGATCCCTCAGGCCGCACTGCATTAAAAACCAACATCATTCTGTAACGGATATTACCACATGGGCTCAGGAACACTTCAGAAAGCCACTGTCAGTGAACACAGTTCGTTGCTCCATCTACAAGTGCAAGTTAAAACTCTGCCATGCAAAGCGAAAGCCATATATCAACAACACCCAGAAACACCGCCTGCTTCTCTGGGCCCGAGCTCATCTGAGATGGACTGACACAAAGTGGAAAAGTGTCCTGTGGTCTGACGAGTCCACATTTCAAATTGTTTTTGGAAATCATGGACGTTGTGTCCTCCGGGCCAAAGAGGAAAAGGACTGTTCAGATTGTTATCAGCGCAATGTTCAAAAGCCAGCATCTCTGATGGTGTGGGGGTGTGTTAGTGCCCATGGCCTGGGTAACTTGCACATCTGTAAAGGCACCATTAATGCTGAAAGGTACATACAGTTCCCAAATGCTTATTGAGTGTTGTTAAAAGGAAAGGTGATGTAACACAGTGGTAAACATGCCCCTGTCCCAACTTCTTTGGAATGTGTTGCAAGCATCAAATTCAAAATGAGTGAATGTTTGCAAAAAACAATACAGTTTATCCGTTTGAACATTATCTTGTCTTTGTAGTGTATTCAATTCAATATAGGTTGAAAAGGATTTGCAAACCATCATATTCTGTTTTTATTTATGTTTTACACAACGTCCCAACTTCATTGGAATTGGGGTTGGATAAAACCTCTGACACCATCATAGTCTCTCACATTTACTATAAAACCTCTGACACCATCATAGTCTCTCACAGTTACTATAAAACCTCTGACACCATCATACCCTGTCACACTCACTATCAAACCTCAGACACCATCATAGTCTCTCACACTTACTATAAAACCTCTGACACCATCATAGTCTCTCACACTTACTATCAAACCTCTGACACCATCATACTCTCTTTCATTCACTAAACATTTGTACATTGATGAACTTCTGACTTGTTCATATTTATTCTTGATCATTTAATGGTTTGTTAAAGAGAGTTATTTTAAAGTGTTACATATTTCTCAAACATATATTTAAAACATAAATTAAATGTCATGCAGCTCTTTGAAACGTTGAGACCTGTTCATTGTTATTTAACATCGTTAATGTCGCTGTTAGTTAAACATGTTTGTATTATTTTTGTTGTTCTGTGTGGGGGGTGTGGGTCTTTTGTGTGGGGGTTGGTCACAGTGAGGTGGGAGTTTACAGCTGGTGGTGACTTCACCCCATGAGTTCAGTGCTATGTACGTGCCTTTCTGGTTGGTATTTAATAAAGAGCACTCCTCATGCTGTAAATCATTGGTGCTGTGTTTTATTGAGCTGATGCCACAATATTGTCAATTTGGAGACACAATGGCAAAATCTTTGAAATAATCTATTATTCTATAATGGGCAAGGATGAAACCCAGTTTTGGACCAAACTTCCATGACAATGGTGACAAATGTTTTAGTCTAGAATTGGCTTTAATCCACATCTGGGAAATTGGCCCTTAGGCCTGGATTTAAGTTTAATTGACACTTTTTAATCCCACAAACGGGGAAATTTCACCTCTGCATTTAACCCATCCGTGAAGTGAAACACCACAAACACAGTTAGCACACTTGCCCAGAGCGGTGGGCAGCCCTATCCATGGCTCCCGGGGAGCAATTGGGTTAGGTGTCTTGCTCAAGGACGCCTCAGTCATGGACTGTCAGCACTGGGGATTGAACCAGCAACCTTCCGGTCACAGGACCAGTTCCCTAACCTCCAGCCCCAATTTGATGAAGCAGACTCTATTAATAATCAAATGAAGCAGACTTGGGACAATATCACCAAACATTAAACCATCAACTGGTCTCACTTGTGTACAAGAACACTTGGTACTCTTTTCTACAGCTGTCTAGCTAGCATGATGTTGGGCTGAGTTAGCTCGCTAAGAGGTTAGCATTAGCCGTGTTAATCCAGAAACATGATTAAATTCGCCCTCTTCTTTGAGTGATTGGTACATTTTGACCCAGAACTATCATCTGTTTACCTTGGATAGATTTACTAATGTTGATTTAGGTCTGTTATCTTTATGTTGCCCCTCCCCCAGACCTGGCTCCAGGGTGGGGCCCCGGTAACCCTGATCCGGGCAGGGTACCGGGGCCCCACCCTGGAGCCAGGCCTGGGGGAGGGGCTCGCCAGCGAGCGTCTGGTGGCCGGGCATTCACTCATGGTGCCCGGCCGGGCCCAGCCCGAAGGAGCTACATGAGTCCCCCCTCCCATCGACCCACCACCGATAGGAGGGGCAGTAGTAGGGGTGTGCGGTGCATTGTGGATCGGGCAGTGTCCGAAGGTGTGGGCCTTGGCGTTCTGATCCTCGGTTGCTGAAACTGGCTTTTGGAACTTGGAACGTTACCTCACTGGCGGGGAAGGAGCCTGAGTTGGTGCGCGAGGTTGAGAGATACCGGCTAGATATAGTCGGGCTCACCTCAACACACAGCTTGGGCTCTGGGTCCAATCTCCTTGAGAGGGGCTGGACTTTATTCTTTTCTGGAGTTGCCCATGGTGAGAGGCGGCGGGCAGGTGTGGGCTTTCTCATAGCCCCTCGACTCGGCGCCTGTATGTTGGGGTTTTCCCCGGGGGACGAGAGGGTAGCTTCCCTACGCCTTCGGGTTGGGGAACGGGTTGGGTGACTGTTGTCTGTGCTTATGCACCGAACAGCAGTTCAGAATACCCAGCCTTCATAGAGTCCTTGGAAGGGGTGCTTGAAAGTGCTCCTCCTGGAGACTCGATTGTCCTACTGGGGGACTTCAACGCTCACGTGGGCAATGACAGTAAGACCTGGAGGGGTGTGATTGGGAGGAATGGCCTCTCTGATCTGAACCCGAGTGGTGTTCAGTTTTTGGACTTCTGTGCAAACCACAGTTTGTCCATAACGAACACCATGTTTGAACACAAGGATGTCCATAAGTGCACATGGCACCAGGACACCCTAGGCCGCAGTTCAATGATTGACTTTGTTGTCGTGTCAGCGGACTTGCGGCCATGTGTACTGGACACTCGGGTAAAGAGAGGAGCTGAGCTGTCAACTGATCACCACCTGGTGGTGAGTTGGATCAGGTGGTGGGGGAAGATGCCAGTCAGACCAGGCAAACCCAAACGTATAGTGAGGGTTTGCTGGGAACGTCTGGCAGAAGAACCTGTCAGATTGATCTTCAACTCACACCTCCGTCAGAACTTCGACCAGATATCGGGGGAGGTGGGGGACATTGACTCAGAACGGGCCATGTTCCGCTCCTCCATTGTTGAAGCGGCTGACTGTAGCTGTGGTCGCAAGGTAGTTGGTGCCTGTCGGGGCGGTAATCCTCGAACCCTGTGGTGGACACCCCAGGTGAGAGATGCCGTCAAGCTGAAGAAGGAGTCCTACCGGGCATGGTTGGCCTGTAGGACACCAGAGGCAGCTGGCAGGTATCGACAGGCCAAGCGATCTGCGGCTTCAGTCGTTGCCAAGGCAAAAACCCGGGTGTGGGAAGAGTTCGGTGAGGCCTTGGAAAGTGACTTTAAGTCGGCTCCGAACAGATTCTGGCAAACCGTCAGGCGACTCAGAAGGGGAAAGCAGTGTGCCACTAGCACTGTATACAGTGGAGATGGTGTGCTGCTGACTTCGACTGAAGACGTCATTGGGCGGTGGAAGGAATACTTTGAGGACCTTCTCAATCCCACCAACACGTTCTCCAGTGAGGAGGCAGAGTCTGGGGACACGGGAATAGGCTTGTCCATTACTGAGGCCGAAGTCGCTAAGGTAGTTAAAAAGCTTCTTGGCGGCAGGGCTCCAGGGGTGGATGAGATCCGTCCCGAGTTCCTCAAGGCTCTGGATGTTGTGGGGCTGTCTTGGCTGACACGCCTTTTCAACATTGCGTGGACATCGGGGGTGGTGCCACTGGATTGGCAGACTGGGGTGGTGGTGCCTCTTTTTAAAAAGGGGGACCGGAGGGTGTGTTCCAACTACAGGGGAATCACACTCCTCAGCCTCCCTGGTAAGGTCTATGCAAGGGTACTGGAGAAGAGAGTCCGGCTTATAGTCGAACCTCGGATTCAGGAGGAGCAGTGCGGGTTCCACCCTGGTCGTGGAACACTGGACCAACTCTTTACCCTCTCCAGGATTCTGGAGGGTTCATGGGAGTTTGCCCAACCAGTCCACATGTGCTTTGTGGATTTGGAGAAGGCATTCGACTGTGTTCCCCGGGGTATTCTGTGGGAGGTGCTTCGGGAGTACGGGGTACATGGCTCTTTGCTACGAGCCATTCAGGCCCTGTACAAACAAAGCAGGACTTTGGTTCGCATGGCCGGCAGTAAGTCAGACTTTTCCCAGTGAGAGTTGGACTCCGTCAGGGCTGCCCTTTGTCACAGATTCTATTCATAATTTTTATGGATAGAATTTCTAGGCGCAGCCAGGGGATGGAGGGTGTCCGGTTTGGTGACCTCAGGGTCACATCTCTGCTGTTTGCAGATGATGTGGTCCTATTGGGGACATCAGGCCGTGAACTTCAGCTTTCACTGGATCGGTTTGCAGCCGAGTGTGAAGCGGCCGGGATGAGGATCAGTACCTCCAAATCCGAGGCCATGGTTCTCACGCGGGAAAGGGTGGAGAGCCCTCTCTGGGTCAGGGATGAGCTCTTGCCTCAAGTGGAGGAGTTTAAGTATCTCGGGGTCTTGTTCACGAGTGATGGTACAAGGGAGCGGGAGATTGACAGGCGGATTGGTGCTGGGTCAGCAGTGATGCGGGCTCTTTACCGGTCTGTTGTGGTAAAGAAAGAGCTGAGCCATAAGGCAAGGCTCTCGATTTACTGGTCGATCTACGTTCCCTCCCTCACCTATGGTCATGAGCTTTGGGTAATGACCGAAAGAACGAGATCGCGAATACAATCGGCCGAAATGAGTTTCCTCCGCAGGGTGGCTGGACTCTCCCTTAGAGATAGGGTGAGAAGTTCGGTCATCCGGGAGGGACTCGGAGTAGAGCCGCTGCTTCTTCACGTCGAGAGGAGCCAGTTGAGGTGGTTCGGGCATCTTGTTAGGATGCCTCCTGGACGCCTCCCTTGGGAGGTGTCACAGGCAAGTCCACCGGGGAGGAGACCCCGGGGAAGACCCAGGACACGCTGGCGTGACTATATCGCCCAGCTGGCCTGGGAGCGCCTCGGAATCCCTCCCAGCGAGCTAGTGGAAGTGGCTGGGGAAAGGGAGGTCTGGGCTTCATTGCTCAGGATGCTGCCCCCGCGACCCGAACCCCGGAGAAGCGGAAGATGATGGATGGATGGATGGATGGATGGATGGATCTTTATGTTGATCCTGGATTCATTTGCTGTACCGATGCTAAAATGGATGAAGAGCGTCACACCAATGAATGTCATGGGGCAATATGTGAACATGACTGTCCTGGATTAACCCTAAATATCTGGGTTGTTAGTGTTAGGCTAGCCGGGTGTTAGCATGGTGCTATATTCACATTTGATGCCAGCTCTTGTTTAAACACGGCTCATAACAAGAGGCAAATAACATGTTCATCACTTTGTATGTTGCAGTTCAAAGTAACAGACTGCCTTTTATTAATGGCAGACATCCCAACTTGCAAAAATTTATTTCAGGGAGACACTTCTCCCAAACCCATGCGTTTCATGAATATGCACACGAGGGGAGCGCCGCTCTCTCCCTCTCCCCCTCCTTCCCACACGCGATTGGGGGGAAAAGTCTGTGTCGCGTTTGTTTTCACTCTTGGGCCACTACTTCTGACTTCCGGGCATCAGGGAGACACTATTGATTTGCGGGAGACTCCCGCGACTTCCGGGAGACTTGGTATGTCTGTAATGGGGTGTTAGCCTGTTAGCATCTTAGCTATCTGTCCTGACTTGCTTAGCCGACTCTAGTGAGAGTAGAATGTATTCAGTTACAGTGAAAAGTGTAAACCAGTTAAATAGAGTCTCTAAACATCAGACAGGATCACACTGATGACATCAGATGGGTTTCAGGAACAGCAAAGAGATCCAGGAACACGTCTCACTTAAATAATCACTTTAACCACTTAATCACTCACCCACTTCAGAAAACTTCCTCTCAATTCCATCTCTCTCTTTCTGTAGCTGGTCTCTCACTTTGGTCATGTTCGTGTAACTGGTCTGTAACTGGTCTCTCTCTTTAGTCATGTTGGTGTAACTGGTCTGTAAGTCATCTCTCTCTGCAGTGAACATGAACCATGGCAGTGTGATGGCAGTCAGCAGGACAACACACAGCAGCCCCAGACGCACTGCAGTCAGTCTGTGGTTTCTGCTTCCTGCAGTGTTTCTCTCTATGGAGAACAGATACAGAGATGCTTCAGTCACAACCAGTAACCAAGTTTTAAATGCAGATAAACACTGACAGTGTGGCATTTAATCCCATCAGGGTACAATCTAGTTACTCGTCACATGGAGTGACCAGGTGTAAATAAGGTCTAAGAGACAAAGAAGATATTCATAAATGGATCTGGTGATTCATAAATACATCTAAATCCATGGCAGCCATTTAATTAATGGAGCCTATCCCAGCAGTCCCAGGGCCGAAGACAGGATACACCCTGGACAGGTTTACGTCCCTTACAGCACAATACGAATAAAACTACAGTACAAATACTCACTGAATATGTGCCATGAAGTACATCAGTGTTATCCTACCTGTCTGTAGGATTCTCTTTGTGTTGGTGTCCTCCGTCTCTGAGTTGGGGTCACGGCCTCTAACAGCATCTACACATTCATACACAACCACCACCATCTCGTCTTGATCTGCTCTGTTCAGCTCCTCAAAGCAGATCAGATCACCATAATCACTCTGAGACATCTCTAATCTATACAGTAATCAGTAAAACAATGAGCTGCAGTGTTTCTCTCTGTAGGGTCTCAACTGCAGTGCTGCACTCTGTGGCTAGTTTCTTTTTAGTAGTGTTGATAAAGGAAGTGACCAAGACCTCAGAACTATTTCCTGTGTGCTGGTGTGAATGCAGCAGACCTCTCAGAGTCTTTCTTTAAGCTGGTTCTTAGCCTTGTTATTGCATGAATGAGATATTATAATAATGAAATCTGAGTTTAGCTTTTCATGCACTGCATGTCTATATCTGTGGTTTTGAATGGCCAGTGTTTTCTATTTACTGACAACTCCCACTGTTTAATTCAGAGAACTGAGTCAAACATAAGCAAAGCTTAAAAAACTGATATCGTGAGCTTGTATGTGTTGATTAAGGTGCACTAAGTTGCCTCTAGAGGGCAGTACATTCATATGCAAGCTGAGTGCCTCAGAAACAACAACCCACACACACACACACTAATATAAGCCACTTATCCTCCTGGATGGGTCCTGGAGTCTATCCTAGCAGTCACTAGCTGGGAAGCAGGAAACACCCTGGGCAGGTGACCAGTCCATATATGCTCACACAAACATTCACACATAGGGGCAATTCAGCATCTCCAATTCGTCTAACTGCATGGGCTGTGCGATGAAGCCAGAGAACCCAGAGGAAACCCACACAGACAAGTGGAGAACATGCAAACTCCCCACAGATAGGAAGCCGGGAATCAAACCCTTCTTGCTGTAATACAACAGTGCCACCCACTGCACCATCGGACCACTGCAATATACACTATATTGCCAAAAGTATCCGCCCGTCTGCCTTCACATGCATGTGAACTTGAGTTACATCCCATTCTTAATTCATAGGGTTTAATATGATGTTGGCCCACCCTTTGCAGCTATAACAGCTTCAACTCTTCTGGGAGGGCTTTCCACAAGGTTTAGGAGTGTGTTTATGGGAATTTTTGACCATTCTTCCAGGAGCGTATTTGTGAGGTGAGACACTGATGTTGGATGAGAAGGCCTGGAGGTCAAGACTCAGAGCAGGCCAGTCAAGTTCTTCCACACAAACTTGCTCATCCATGTCTTTATGGACCTTGCTTTGTGCACTGGTGCGCAGTGTTAGAAATTCAGCTTTCAGGAATCAGAAGTCAGGAGACCTTCAGCGTAGACTTGATTTTATTGACACAGGAAATGTGGGCACAGCTTAGTGGATCGCAGCCAGTCTATCACAGCCAGTCTGATTAGGGATATTTTAGGAGAACCTTATTGTAGTGTTAGTTACTTTTAACTGAATGATGGACACGGAGAGTCATATTCTGGATGCACGTATGAAGCCCCTCTTTATTTTCCTCCCCCCCACTAGGGGGAGTATGACACCTTGTGTCCTATAAATGCATTAATACCACATCCCCCTTTCAAAGATCAATACGGCTGATATCTGACAAAAGGGTTCATTAACGCCACTGTACTGTAGCAGATTATAACAGAAGTTAACAATCCCCATATTTTCATTGAAGAGTCGTAGCATCACAGGAATAACAGAATAATAAATAACCATGAGCCAGCAGAACAACAAGCCTAAAATTAAACAGATGAACATGAACAGTAAGACATTCACTGATAAACTAAACTAAGGAGGTGGGGTGGACTACCCAATCCTCTTACTGAGTGTGGGGAATTATTCTGCCCCGTTGAAGTCACTCGGACCTATTTAAACACAAAGTCTTTCAGGTATCCTGGAGGTTGTCTCTCTCTTGCGGGGTAGCGTGTACAGGTCACAGGACTGACCGGCTGAGTTGGGCCCTGTTCTGCCTGTGCCGGTCTCTCTGGCTGAACTGGAATCTGCTCAGTTCGCACAGGACTCCCTGGCTGACCAGCAGGTAGGTCTGGCTCTGGTGAGATGGTCTGCTCTGCTGGCGGCACTGGTGTAGTGACGAGGTGATTGCGGTTGCGGCGTAGGATACCTCTGGGAGAGTCAATGACATATGACCTTGGTGTATTTGCCTGGCTGATCACCGTTCCCTTCTCCTTTGCGTCCTTTATCCAGACGTGGTCACCTGGTGTGAGTGTGGTGAGTTGTTGAGCTCTGTGTCTTTTGTTGAAGTGGACCCTCGACCTCTGTCGCATCTTCTGTTCTACCTTTTTGAGTTTGACTATGTCAGTCCATCCTGGGTTCAGGGATGACAGGGTGACCGGAACCGTTGTCCTGAGCTGTCGGCCCATTGACAGCTGAGCTGGGCTATGCCCGTTGGCGAGTGGGGTGGCCCTGTAAGCCAGGAGGGCCAAATACGGGTCTTTTCCTTTCTGGAGGAGCCCTTTTATGGTCTGCACAGCCCTTTCTGCCTCTCCATTGCTCTGGGCATATCTAGGGCTGGATGTTGTGTGTGTGAATCCCCACTGTGCTGCAAACTTTTTAAAACATTCAGACGCAAACTGGGGTCCATTGTCTGTCATAACCTCAGAAGGTATGCCGTGCCTGGCAAAAATAGACTTGCAGTGTTCGACTACTGCTAATGAGGTGGTGGACGTAAGTTTAGCTACTTCAATGAAACGAGAAAAGTAATCAACCACTATTAAGTACTGATTATCATCCCACTGAAATAAATCGGCACCCACCTTTGCCCATGGTCTGTCTGGGAACTCGGAAGTGAGCAGTGGCTCTCTGGCGTTGTCTCTTTCTTTAGCACACGTGTCACAGCCCTCGACAACTTTCTGAAGCTGCGTACTCAGCCCCGGCCACCAGACAGATTGTTTGGCTCTTTCCCGACACTTTGCTATGCCCTGGTGTCCTGCATGCAGTTTTTGGAGTATATCTGTTTGTAGTGCCTTGGGGATAACTAACCTACACCCTTTTAGTAGTAGGCCATCCTCCACTGTTAGTTCTTCTTCAACCTGTATATAAGGTAGGTAAGCCCTGTCTATTTGGGATCTGTCTGGCCAGCCCTCATTACAGTACTTTTTCACTTGGCTCAGTATTTCATCCCCTTCTTGACATCTACGTATTTCGTGTAGCCTCTTCTCCGTAGCTGGGAGGGTTGACATGACCATGTTGACATACAGCTTGATTTCCTCCTCCTGTTTCGGCTGCTCACTCTCTCTCAAGGGCGCTCTTGACAGCACATCCGCTGTGGCCAACTTCTTGCCAGCCACGTGTGAGATGGAGTAGCAGAAAGCCATTAGTCTCATTCTGAGTCTCTGAATGCGTGGTGGGAGCTCATCCAGGCTCTTGGAGCCTAGTAGCGGGACCAGAGGTTTATGGTCCGTTTCCACATGAAACCTGATGCCCACCAGGTAGTCTGAGAACCGCTCGCATGCCCATGTGATTGCTAAAGCCTCTTTCTCAATCTGGGCATACCTTTTTTCAGTCTCGGTGAGTGCCCTGGAGCTGTACGCCACTGGCTTAAGGTAGCCTTCCTCCTGTCTCTGCAGCAGCACCGCTCCCAGTCCGAATGATGATGCGTCGGCTGAGACGACGGTCTCTGCTTTCGAGTTGTAGAGCGCTAGCCCTGGTGGTGAGCTCAGCTCCTTCTTAATGTTGTTGAATGCTCTCTGTTGTTGATGTCCCCACTGAAATGTGTTTTGTTTCTTTAGCAGGTCTCTGAGCGGCTGTGTCTTTTCGGCCAGATTTGGAAAGTACTTTCCTAAGTGGTTCACCATTCCGAGGAACCTTCTCACTCCACTCGCATCCTCTGGTTCTCCCATGTCCGTCACTGCTCTTACTTTGTCAGGATCAGCCCGCACCCCGGCTGCGTCAATTATCTGTCCAAGAAATTTCACATGTCTTTTTGAGAACTCACATTTCTCACTCCTCAGCGTGACCCCGGCCTCTTGCAGTCTCCCCAGCACCGCGGATAGTCGTGTGTCGTGCTGGGCCTGTGTGTCTCCAAAGACGAGAATGTCGTCCATCTGGCATAAGACGCCGTCAAGCCCCTCCAGTATCCTGGACATTCTCTTCTGATAGTGCTCCGGCGCTGAGGATATTCCGAAGCAGAGGCGGTTAAAGCAAAACCTCCCAAAGGGAGTGAGGAATGTTGTGAGGAGGGCAGATTCCTTGGCTAGGGGTATTTGCCAGAAGCCTGAGTTTGCATCTATTTTAGAGAACACTTTAGCGCCCTCTAGCTGTCCCAGTGTGTGCTCAACTGAGGGGAGTATATGTCTCTCTCGTTTGACTGACTCGTTCAATTTTGTCAGATCAACGCAAATGCGCACCTCATTCTTGCCTGGTTTTGGCACAGGGACCATTCCAGCGCACCAGTCTGTGGGCTGTTCCACTCTTGAGATCACGCCTATCTCCTCCATGCGTGAGAGCTCTTTTTTCACTTGAGACATGAGTGGCAGCGGGATTCGTCGTGGGGTTGATATGGAGAATGGCTTAGCGTCTGCTCTAAGCTCTATCTTATAGTCCCCCTCCATCTTGCCTAGCCCTTTAAAGAGCTTGGGGAACTGCTCTTTGACTCTCTCTCTGGAGTCCAGTATCACTGTGTCCACTCTGGCCACTAGGCCAAGTGCTTGGATGGCTGGACGTCCCAACAGATTACACTTCAGTTTTGGAACTACATACACTTCCTGTGTGGTGGTTTTATTTTCAGTTCTTATGGACGCAGTGAACTTCCCTCTCACTGTGATGGGTGTCCGGCCTGGTCCCTGCAGCACTTTCTTTGTACTTTCTAGCTGTGGAAATTTCCCCTTTTGGAAGATTTCTTCTGATAACACTGTTACATCAGCCCCTGTGTCTATTTTGAAAACAGCTGTGTCCCCATTCACCTTAAGTGTGATTAGCCAGGGCTCGCCGTCCGAACTGACAGTGCCTAAAAAAGCAATCTCCTCCTCATCTGATCCTGTTGTGTTTACGTCATTGAGGACCCCCGATCTACACACTTTCGCATAGTGGCCCTTTTTATGGCACAGATTACATGCTACATCTCTAGCTGGGCACTGGTTTTTACTGTGTGCTGGGGTTCTGCCGCACCACATGCACCGTCTCTGGCTGCCTAGCTGCATGTGGTAACTATGTCTGTCATTTGTTCTTGCCTGAAATTTCAGTTGTCGTCCTTTACCTGTGGCGGGCTGGAGTTTTGTTTGAATGCTGTCCACGTCCGTGGCCGCCGACTTGAAATTGCTCTTCAACAAGTCCTGTTGGTTTTTCACTTGTTCGTTCTGACGCGCGCGCGTCACCGCTTTCTCCAGCGTCAGCTCCGAGTCTAGTTGGAGCTGTTCTGACAGCTTTTTATCTCGTAAGCCTACGACAAGTCTGTCCCGGACCATTTCATTATGGAGGTGTCCATAACCACAGTGCTCGGACAGGCAGTGGAGTGAAGTTATGAAACTGTCTACAGTCTCACCTTGCTCCTGTTGTCTCTGGTTGAATTTGGCCCGTTCAAAAATAACATTTCTCCTCACTACGAAATGTGCGTCGAGCTTGTTCTTGACCGCGTTATACTGGCTCGCTTCTATTACAGTCAGCTGAAGTGCAGTTATAATATCTTCCGCCTCATCGCCCATGGTATAGATTAAAGTGTTCACCTGATTCTCTTCTGCCTGGAGCTCAAGACCTGAAGCAATCCGGAATCTGTCAAACCTCTTAATCCATTTGGGCCACTCTTCTGGCCGCGTGAAGTCAAACTTCGGTGGCGGTGGAATCTGGAATCTCTCCATCTTTAGCCACTCGCGCTCAAACGTCTCTTGGCTAGTCTGCAGTCATGTTAGCTATGATAGCTAGCTAAACTTAAAACTTTTTAAACTGACTATAAAAAATGGGTGAGTCCTCTTCAGTTAACTCGGCAAAGTAACTCTCATGTTTACCCGAAGCGAGAAACTGAAGCCTTCTGACACCATGTAGTGTTAGTTACTTTTAACTGAATGATGGACACGGAGAGTCATATTCTGGATGCACGTATGAAGCCCCTCTTTATTTTCCTCCCCCCCACTAGGGGGAGTATGACACCTTGTGTCCTATAAATGCATTAATACCACACTTATAAACACTGGAAGTTGTGGGAGGAGGATAAAGGTGCGGAAAAGGAGTTTTAGAGGGGGTAAGCGAGGGGGATGAGGGTGATAAGAAGAGGGGGTTAAGCAGGGGGATGATGATTACCCTATCAAAAGGACAGAGGTGCCGACTCCCTGCAAGGATGGCGAACATCAACACTCCTTGATGGTTGCCACCCTGGAGGGTTATTGTGTGACCATATGGTCAGCAATCAAAGGGCCAAACCAACAATGCAGGGAGTTGACCACCTTAGATCAGCAGATAGAAGCTTAATTTCTCTCAGCAGTCATGATGTAACAAGAAGGGGCCATCGCCAAACTGTTCCCACAAAGTTGGGAGCATGAAATTGACCAAAGTCTCTTGGTTCTGAAGTATTATGCCTAGTTCACACTACACAATTTTAGCCTGGTTTTTTAGTCGCGACAGTTTTTTGTAGATCGCCGACAGAAACCTGTGGTCGGAGGCAAATCGGCGATCACTTGGCGCTCGCTCAGTCATGTAGTGTGAACGGCTGAAAGATGCTCGCCGAGCCATCACCGAGTGGTCGCCAACTAATCGCAGACGCCTGGCAAATATCTAGCATGTTTAATATCTAGCCCAGTCGGCGACTGTGAGTCAACAGCAGCGTCTAGCTACAGCCAATTGGAACGCTTAGAGAGAGAAGCGCGTCACCGTTGAAGATCTCTCTGCGCACCAGTCGAGGAGCACACAAACAGAATAATGGCTACAAGAGGTTCTCGCTCTACTTAGACACAAGAAATGGAGGAACAGTTGATAGAGCTTTGGCAAGAGTCACTACAAGTCTCACCATTTTGGAAATGACCTATCTTCTACGTGGTATTGCTAGTTCTCACGAGAGTTTAGTTTTCGTGTGTTCTCGTGTTTTTGGACAGCAGCTAGATGAGTTGGCTATTCCCCAGGGTGAAAGTCGTTTAATTCGGGAGCCCGTGTTGCCGATCAGGCATGTAGTGTGAAAGCCACAACAACTGAAAGACTCGTGATTACAGCACAACCAGTCGTGTAGTGTGAACCAGGCATTAAGAATTCCTTTCACTGAAACTAAGGGGCCGAGCCCAACTCCTGAAAAACAAACCCATACCACCAAAACCTCCGTTCCCCCTCCACCAAACCTTTTGGCACAATGCAGTCAGATAAGTATCGTTCTCCTGGCAACAGCCAAACCCAGCCTCAGCATCCGCTGACCCCGCTCTGTCATTTTACGTGGCCGTTTCATTACACTTTGTACCTGAGTTGCTGTCGTTCCCAATCGCTTCCACTTTGTTATAATACCATTGACAGTTGGCTGTGGAATATTTAGTAGTGAGGAAATTTCACGACTGGACTTGCTGCACAGGTGGTGTCCGATCACGGTACCATGCTGGAATTCACTGAGCTCCTGAGAGCGACCCATTCTTTCACTAATGTCTGTAGAAGCAGTCTGTAGGTCTAGGGGCTCGTCTTTATACACCTGTGGCCGTGGAAGTGATCGGAACACCTGTATTAAATTATTTGAATAGGTGTGTTAGAAAAATCAGTATTATACTCTGTTAATCAGTATTATATTCTGTTAATGATTAGCATTATATCAATGTTGTAACCACTTACTAACATTAGCGTAATGACCTTTAATGCGCCCCTATTCTAGCCGTACACTTTGTCTCACCTCTGGCCTACCAGTGCACTTCTCCTTTGTTTCACCCCTAGGCCTCCCAGTACACTTCTCCTTCTTTGACTTATTAAGAGAAGTATACCGATTAGACACTGTATTTTTCTAGTGATATACTGAGACAGGGAGAGGGGGGTGGTGGGGGGTATGACATGCGCTGGCTCATCACAGGGTGATGGGATGGCTCAACCCATCTGGTAACTGGAAAGGAGGTGTAAATCTAAGGCGTGTAAATCTAACCACTAAAGGTACAAAAGCGAGATATGCCAAGTATACTTTGAGCATTTGCTTCTAGACTTTGTTCTGTTTGTAACTGCTCCCTTGCTGCAAGAATAAAGACTTTAAAGACATCGGTGATCTCAGGCCGATTATTTAAAAGAATTTTTCTCTCAGGGTGGCTGAATACTTTTGGAAATATAGTGTGAGTGTGATCTCTGTGTTCAGTTGCACTAAAATAATGGACACCAGTTGAGAGTAGAAGGATTTTTTTACTTTCTACTCTGCAACGAGTTCATCAGCCACTTAAACAAATTCATCAATGGCCAGCTAGTCAGTCACAGCAGGCATACCTGAGCAGAGATTCTCCAACAGAAGGGAAAACAGTAAAACTAGTTCTGCATATTATTGCTCTACATAGGAGAGATAGTGCTGCTGTTGATAACCTTAATAGCTGTTGTGAGACCCTTTTCTGGGTGGCTGTCTCTGACACTCTCTGCTACAAGCTGGTGTGTAACCCACTTTGCCTCAGACAGTCAGATTGTTTAGATTCATTAAGATGAGCTGTTGTCTGAGAAACGACACACAACATACCGTTTTCAGTTATTTTACTATGTAAGAGAACAGTAAACAGGTATATATCCATCGATTATTACATATTTCTCCACAGTGTTTAAGCTTTTGTTGATCATATCGACTCTGTGTGGTCAGAAAATTAGTTTTCTGAAACGCTGGTGCAGTAAATGAGCCCTAACTGTCATAAATCCATCCAGTGATTCTCGTCTACTATTAGACATTGTATCTTATTAAAAATGGACATTTGATAGAAAACTTGTTGAAGATGAACTACAGGACAGTCAGTTGGTTAAATTACTATCTGCTTCCAGAAAACAGCAGTTTGTTGAGGGTTCTCAGATATCTCCTCAATTTCCTCCCATTAACTCACTCAGAGTCTCTGGTCTTCTGCTCAGACATTGTTACTCGTTTTACACTAAGGATCGCCGCTGCTGCTGGAGGAGGGTCTCAGTCCACTGTGTTTCCTCAGGTGTAAATATGTCACAAACTTACTATAATAAAAATTTAATTCAATACTTTTACACTGGTAACATCCACACACACACACTCTTATTTCATGTTACACACCGATACTGATACCATTTCATCCATTTATATGTTCTACACATATTTTAGTAAGTAATGTATAAAAATCTGGAGAACAGCACCGTCTAGTGGTGAACACGGGATATTCCTGTATAACTGAATAGCGTAGCTAGACTAACTCTGTAAGGTGGACCACTGCTGGCAAATTAAAGGCGTTGATTAAACCAGAACTCTGTAAGAAACAGACAACTTAAACACAGCATAAACACAAAAACACACCATTAAATATAATTAAAGCCACATAAAGTGAGTTCAGCTTCCACACACAACTGGCACAAATGACTGAAAGATCAGCTGGTCACCCTAATAGAACAGCCTCATGCAGTAACTCTATGTGTAAAAATGACTGTAAAAGCTTCTGTTTATAAAGTTAACACATGAATGTTCATCACTGCATGTATTTAACTAATTATATATTATTTAACTACTAAATGTAATTATTTATTCATTATATGAGTTAGACATAATGGTGGGATCACTAAGATAAAAAGTAACGAGTGATTTTAATTTGCTGTAAAAAGAAAGAGAAGCTGATTTTAGCTGACTTCTGCTTTATTGCTGTATGTTAGGTACATTTGTTCATTGTAACCACACACAGAGAACTGTAAGTAATAGTAGTCTTGTTAATATACAGGCTGGTGTTGTTTATTCTCAGTTGTGTAGGTGTGGAGACGAAAGCTCTGTAGACACTATCTGGATTTAAACATGAACAACTTTATTTCAAATGAATAAGATGGTGTTAAAGCCCTGTGAGAGTCCCGAAGGCCAATGTGGGATCTCCTTTTTTCTGTGTCCGAGTTGGCTCTGGTTTATATATGGTGAATGACCGCACATACATAAGATGATTAGGGACACACACACACACACACACACACATCCATACATCCCATAAGGAAACATCTGGAAAAGCTTATTTCAACACAATCAGATACCCCCGGCAAACGCTGTTCTCATAACCTTGACATGTTATTCTATACATTAGCTTCCTCTCTTGACGGAAGGGGCAGAAGAGGCCCTCAACAGAGCACACACACATTAACAGAGGAAAAACAGTCCGTAAATATAACAGATATAAAAATATAGAGAAAAACATGAATATTACAATATGAGTGTAAATACACCTCACTGGCTTTTTGTGAGAACCTGAAGATCCCCTGGATTCTCTCCTTCAGTGGGGGAGATGGCGAGCCTCCCACTTTGATTCGGACGAGAGCTTCACTCCTTTGTGAGAAACACCTGTTGACTTCACTTCTCCACACCCTGTTATTGATGGTAGGAAGAAGTTCACCTGCATCACTGGTTCTTTTCCTCTCTGGTCTGGATGTCCTTTTGTTCTTTCTTTTTGTTCCGTAGCTCGTTGTGTCCAACTCTTTAATTCTGACTCCTCTCTACAAGCCCAGACTTTGGTCCATTATAACTCACCTAAGTGACCAGTATCACTTTGCCTATCAAGCATGGCCTGAGCTTTGTTCTGTTAACGTCGACGTGTAGAAAATGATTTTTCACACAATCTGCGTGTCTGTCGGACTATAAGAGGTCATCTGCTCAACCCAGTCTGACTCAGGGAAAGACCCACATGAAGACGAACCTGAACAGCCGCCCACATTAAGCAATTCATGCAGAAGAACAACCACAGAAACAGTTCAGAACTTCTGGCTTCAGCAATTTGCGAAATTCACCTCCCAAATCTTGTTAATGGTAAATAGTGAACTGGATGAGTGTGACACCCTTAAAGTGTGATCACATTTAAGTAATTATTTATTTCACATATATTTTATACATGTGCTCTTTTGGGTTTTTTTTTTTAATGGGTTGTTGTACTGTAATGTGATGCCTCCAGTCCTGTAGAGGGAGCTGTGCCAGACGCTAACCTCACGTCTGGCCGACGCTATTGGGTGCTATTAGCCTTCCGTTAGCATTAGCTACCGCGGCCCGCTAACCTCGCGTCTGGCTGACGCTATTGGGTGCTATTAGCCTTCCGTTAGCATTAGCTACCGCGGCCCGCTAACCTCGCGTCTGGCTGACGCTATTGGGTGCTATTAGCCTTCCGTTAGCATTAGCTACCGCGGCCCGCTAACCTCGCGCCTGGCCGCCGCTATTGTGTACGATTTCTCGCTCTGGCGCTCCCTAACTTGGCTCTGTAACTGCGTGTCTCCCTGTCGCTGTCCCTTGTGTGCTCTCGCTAGCGTTAGCCACCATGGCCTGTTCACTGCGTCTGGCCAACACTTGTGAGTCTTTAGTCTCTCACTAGCATTAACCACCTCGGCCCTGTTCCCGCGCGCTTGGCCGCCGCTATTAGGTGCTATTTTCCTCCCTCTAGTTTCTAATTCACTGCAGTAACTACATACTTGGCTGGCACCATTACACACATGTAATAAGCAGCATTAATCATTTTGGCGTTATACACACTTTTAATCTATTGGTTGTACATAAGTAGGTAAGATAATTAAATATATGTGAAGATAAAACCATATTAGGCCGCTGTGAGGGAAGTTAGGGGGTTCTAAAAATTCGATTTATCTGCATTTCCTATTGAAGAGCCTGTTTGGCCTCATTTAAGTGAAGCTAGAGCCTCTGCCAACCACTGGACTGTGTTTACAAGCTATATAAGCTACAGTTGGTAACAGCTCTGGGGTTTTTCTACTTATTGTTCCTGTTCACATTCATTTTTATTCAGGTTTCATACTTTGGTCAATTGTAAATACACTCTATGCAGATAAAGTACATGAAGCTCAACTTAGCAATGAGATTAAAGCACTAAGAGAAAGTCAGTGTACTCGTGTGTATGAGTATTGGAGTGTATGTAGATATGTGCATGTATAGATGTATAAATATAGAGTAATATTTTTATATACATATATACATTTATATATATATATTTTTGGATAGTGTTAGAGCCCAAGTATATTGATGAGTTATAGACCCAAGTGTTTACTGCGATGTGCAGTTTTGTTATTTGAGAAGTTGAAATGATCTTCTTTGTGAATGTATATGAAGTGCAAGTAATATGCAATGTTGCTGTGAAACTGCGATAAGAAGAGAAGTACAAGACCAAAGATTGTTGAAAAGAGATGATTTAGTTTTGTATGTTGATGAAACTGAGAGTTCAAGCGGAACACACTCTCATCATGTCTTCTGTGTCCTGTTTCCAGATTTTATCTAGGCCCTGCTAACCCCAGGGTCGCATAACTGTTATGTCCCATCCCGCACACCACGGGGGGTGTAACATGAGGAATCAGACGAGGTGGGAGGCAGAGATACTTAAAGGTGAATTCCACTGATTTTTCTAAATTTCAGTGGTTGAGATACAAACAGACATTCAAATTGTTTTAATGTGAAATGGTTCATTTCTGTAGAACTTGCAGACTCCTGTCTTTACAGTGATGGTAATGGAAACCAGGGGCCTCATTTATAAAACTTTGCGTGGAATCTGGAGTGAAAATGTACGTGCGCTCAAAACCAGGAAATTGCGTGCGCACAAAAAAAAAATCTGATTTATAAAACCCTGCGTACGCACACCTGCACGTTGTTTCCTCTTTATAAATCACAACCATCTTCAAACTGAGCGCAGCTGAATCAGCCGCACGTTCCGCCTCCGCCCCGCCCACTTTTACCCATAAATGGTCAATGCAAATCACTCATAAATATTTAAATGGCAGCTTGCCCCATTCTTTTTGAAGCAGAATAATGGATGAGAAAAAGACGAAAAAACGAAAATTTGGAGAATGTGAAGTGGAAGTCCTTGTTTCAGAGGTCGAGGCAAGGAAAAATGTGTTGTTTGGGAGCCTTAGTAGTGGAGTGACGAACAAACGCAAGTTTGTTGAGTGGCAACATGTGGCTGCAGCTGTTAACAATGTAAGCTCTACAAGCCGCACTGTTGCAGAAGTAAAAAAGAAATGGTCGGACTTGAAAGTAGATGCAAAGAAACGGATTTCTTTGCACAGGAAGAGTGCAAGTGCTACTGGTGGGGGAAAGGCCACACTTTCTCCGTCTCCTTTTCATGAGAGGATGGCATGTTTAATTGGGGAACCCCTGTTAAGTGGCGTGGTGACTGAAAAGGAGGGCGATACAGACTTGGCTGATGAACCCATCACTGGTGAACCAGGTAAAAACAAATTATCCATAATCGTACATAGTTTTAATAAAGACGCAATAATCAGACTTTTTTTCCTAGAATGGTTTATTAAATTATTTAACCATCACTGTTTTTTAGAGAGGACTGTGGGAGTGGACAGCAGTCATTCAGCTGAAGACTGCCAACCCGGCCCCAACGGTGTCTCCGGTGCCCCGGTTGCCTCCAGCGGTGTCTCCGGTGCCCCGGTTGCCTCCAGCGGTGTCTCCGGTGCCCCGGATGCCTCCAGCGGTGCACCACGTGCTTTAAGCGGAGGTCGTGTTCTGACTGAGGCTGTTTTACTAACACAAATAAACACAATTACAGCAATTGACAATTTAACAAATGAGCTTAAAGAGATTAAGGGGATACTGTCTGAAATGTCAAGTACATTAAAAGAACTTGAAAAATACCTTTGCGTTTCTCTCCAATTATTTATAATCGACGCATCACGTCCTCGCACAGTCTGACTGCTTGAATGTTATGTGCGTCAGGTGGGTAAACATGTGGGTCTGGTTCAGGGTCATTTGCTTGTTGGTCGGTCATTATCAGGGGGAGACCATTCTGCTGTGCCATGTTGTGTAGCACGGCACATGCTCTCACTATCCGGCAGACTTTTTCTGGGTTGTAAAGCAGTCTCCCACCTGATGCATCTAAACAGCGCCATCGGCCTTTTAGCAGCCCGATGGTGCGTTCTACAACAGAGCGTGTCAGAGTGTGCACGTCATTGTAGCGTCTCTCCTCTGTGCTCTGTGGGTTTGGAAATGGAGTGAGGAGCCAGCGCTTGAGCGGGTAGCCACTATCACCTAAAGAAATTAATCAGAGATAATGTTGCATTTACTGCTAGGGCAACTGCTTAAATTAAAATAATAATAATACATTTTAAACTTACCAAGAAGCCAACCATCCCGTACAGCTCCATTTTCAAGACGGGTTCCTACACTGCTGTTCCTCAGAATAAATGAGTCATGAGTAGAACCAGGCCATCGAGCAACTACGTTGGTTAAGGTCATTGTAGCATCGCATATGACCTGTACGTTTATAGAATGAATTTGCTTTCTGTTGATGAAAGCAGCTTCATTCTGGCAACATGAGTGCAGTCAATTGCTCCGATTACATTTGGGAAACCGGCCACTGCTGCGAATTGCACTTTAATGTCAGCCTGTTCACTCAAAGTGTAAGGAAACCTGATGTACCGACCTGTCAGTTTTATTATGCCAGATAATACGCCTGACATCATGGAGCTTAAGGATGGTTGAGATATCCCCGACCTGTCTGCTAATTCCCTCTGAAAGCAACCAGTTGCCAGGAATCCAAGGGTTGTTAACACCTGTAAATGGACAGGTATTGCCCGATTTCGTAGTGTTGGTCTCTCCAAATCTGGACCCAACTCAGCACACAGTGTCAAGAGAATTGCTCTTGGAAACCTAAATCGGCTCATTAACCAGTCATCATCGTTTGCAAAAAAATCTTCATGATCTCGAAAAATACGTTGTCGCCTTATTTGGCGGCTCGCTAGGTCTTCGAGTAATGCCAAAAAAGCCATTATGACAGACAGCGCATCAGTCGATCTTGTCTATTTATATAGCTGTGATTTACTGCAAATAGTTACAGCTGTTAATTATCTCAAAATATTAACAACCAATTTCCCTTTACTGTATCTTTATTGCTTTATTATTAGTTCCATTTGCTGTCGTCATGATGATGATAAATACGTTTTATTAAGTACCTTTTAAAACGTGTTTAAAAGTGTGAAATAAAACAATATGTAGAATTAAATTAACCTTAATTAAAATGCAGAGTGAAATAAAACCAGCTAGAATAAAATAGTACTACAAATAAAGTCGAATAAGATACAGCATGCACTAAAACCTTAAACATACAGACAAAAAATAATGACTGCAAATTAATTAATAATTAATTAATATGTGTTTGTTAATCTTTGTTAATCCTTCTGTTCTTAATCTTGATCTATTCGGGATGAACTGATGCGTGAGGATGGTTTGCGCATTTACTTGCAATTCTCTATTTAACCAGATGATGTCACTATTTCCCCACTCTCTCTATCTCTCTCTCCGCAATGTTTTACAGGTTTACGGCAGCTCTAGAGTTTGCTTAAAACTACGCACGTTTTTACGCCACGTACTTTTTTATAAATCACAGTTTTTGCGCAAGATGTTGCGTGCGCACATTTCAGACCCGTTTTTGTGCGTACGCACGCTTTATAAATGAGGCCCCAGGACTCTTAACGTCTACAATCCAAAACCACCAGTGAACCTACATGTCTTCTGAGTTTTATGTACGACTGATGATGGTAAAAAAAATTCTTTGGGGACTATTTTGCCATAGAATAGCCTTCATGTATTCCTCCACCATGAATGGATTCAAATCGAACATCAGGCAGTTTATTCATAACGACTGCACATGACGCCTTTCTGGGGGAAGCTTTTAGAGGCATTAACTCCTCAGATGTCTGATTCCTGTCATCATCACTGTCAAAAGTTCTGACTCTGAGTCTGTCTAGAACAAAGCATTTCATACTAAACCTCTGCATGAATTGTTGATGTTAACTACACTGCTCAAAAAAATAAAGGGAACACTTAAATAACACAATATAACTAGTAAATCATAAGAAGTAATATAAATATAAAATATAAGAAGTAAATCAAACTTCTGTGAAATCAAACTGTCCACTTAGGAAGCAACACTGATTGACAATCAATTTCACAGCTGTTGTGCAAATGGAATAGACAACAGGTGGAAATTATTGGCAATTAGCAAGACACACTCAATAAAGGAGTGGTTCTGCAGGTGGGACCACAGACCACTTCTCAGTACCTTTCTGCTTTCTGGCTGATGTTTTGGTCACTTTTGAATGTTGGTGGTGCTTTCACACTCGTGGTAGCATGAGACGGACTCTACAACCCACACAAGTGGCTCAGGTAGTGCAGCTCATCCAGGATGGCACATCAATGCGAGCTGTGGCAAGAAGGTTTGCTGTGTCTGTCAGCGTAGGGTTTAGAGCCTGGAGGCACTACCAGGAGACAGGCCAGTACACCAGGAGACATGGAGGAGGCCGTAGGAAGGCAACAACCCAGCAGCAGGACCGCTACCTCCGCCTTTGTGCAAGGAGGAACAGGAGGAGCACTGCCAGAGCCCTGCAAAATGACCTCCAGCAGGCCACAAACGTGCATGTGTCTGCACAAACGGTTAGAAACCAACTCCATGAGGAGGGCCCGACGTCCACAGATGGGGGTTGTGCTCACAGCCCAACACTGCAGGATGCTTGGCATTTGCCAGAGAACACCAGGATTGGCAAATTCACCACTGGCGCCCTGTGCTCTTCACAGATGAAAGCAGGTTCACACTGAGCACATGTGACAGACGTGACTGAGACGCAGTGGAAAGCCATCTGCTGCCTGCAGCATCCTTCAGCATGACCGGTTTGGCAGAGGGTCAGTAATGGTGTGGGGTGTCATTTCTTTAGAGGGCCGCACAGCCCTCCATGTGCTCGCCAGAGGTAGCCTGACTGCCATTAGGTACCGAGATGAGAACCTCAGACCCCTTGTGAGACCATATGCTGGTACGGTTGGCCCTGGGTTCCTACTAATGCAGGACAATGCTAGACCTCATGTGGCTGGAGTGTGTCAGCAGTTCCTGCAAGATGAAGGCATTGAAGCTATGGACTGGCCCACCCGTTCCCCAGACCTGAATCCAATTGAGCACATCTGGGACATCATGTCTCGCTCCATCCACCAACGCCACGAATCACCACAGACTGTCCAGGAGTTGGCGGATGCTTTAGTCCAGGTCTGGGGCTGGGAGGAGATCCCTCAGGAGACCATCCGCCACCTCATCAGGAGCATGCCCAGGCATTGTAGGGATGTCATACAGGCACGTGGAGGCCACACATAATACTGAGCCTCATTTTGACTAGTTTTAATGACAATACATCAAAGTTGGATCAGCCTGTCGTGTTTTTCCACTTTAATTTTGTGTGTGACTCCAAATCCAGGCCTGCATTGGTTAATACATTTTATTTCCATTGATGTATTTTGTGTGATTTTGTTGGCAGCACATTCAACTTTGTACAGAACAAAGTATTCAATGAGAATATTTCATTCATTCAGATCTAGGATGTGTTATTTGAGTGTTCCCTTTATTTTTTTGAGCGGTGTATTTAATCAAGCAGAAATTTTGAAAAATGGGTGGAATTCCCCTTTAAATCACAGAGCTGACCTGAGGTGTGTTGAGCTGCATATTATTCAGCACTTTATAAAGCTGTTGGCTCCTGATTTTGTTTCTTTTAGGAGTCAGTGGCTCCTCCAGCTGTTTTTGTCTGCAGCCCTGTGACATGAGTACAGAGACTCAACTTGGATTTGAACCACTGAAACTCGAGTCAGACCTGATCCAGCTCGTCTGTTAGCTGCCAGGTTTAGTGGGCTCATTCATTTTTTCTCTCTCTCACTCTCACTCTCACTCTCACTCTCTCTCACACACACACACACAGACATGCTCCCCAGGGAAGGAGATAGTTGTATGAATTGATGTCTGATGGTGTGTGAATCTTTAGCTGTTTTTGCTTTTGATCTGAATGGAATCTCAGCTTACTAATCAATACAGCCGGATCTGAGACTATTGGACTGATTTATTGATTCAGGTCAGAGTCACAGCATCATACAGCACACGGACAGATGGACTTCAGGCTGGAACTGTGGATGGTTACAACTTGTGAAAGGCAAATAGCAAAATATTCCGGGTTCATGCAGGGTTTAGTGATGTGAATTGACAGTAAATCTGGTTTAGTAGAAGTTTAGTGGTACCAGTTTAGTTCAGTAGTTTAGTATCAGTTAGACTTGTGCTTGTTT
The DNA here is from genome assembly GCF_015220715.1 of Pygocentrus nattereri. Classification (NCBI taxonomy): domain Eukaryota; kingdom Metazoa; phylum Chordata; class Actinopteri; order Characiformes; family Serrasalmidae; genus Pygocentrus; species Pygocentrus nattereri. Next base: position 10,441,904 of record NC_051232.1, read on the forward strand.
TAACAGAGCAGTCAGATTTAGTTTAATGCACAGCTGTGTGTTAAATCCTGAAGTTACCAGTTCAGCTGAATCTGTGTTGTTAAACTGTGTTAATGCCTTAAAACAGTAATGATCACAAAATACAACAATGAGCAAAATCAGTTTAATGTCATTCTGTTTAAATTTCATTTCACAGCATTTCATCACAAACATCTGAGAAATCTGCTCCTAGTTTACAGAGAAATCTTCAATGCTGAGTAACTTCTTGCTGCTGTTTTGTTTAATATGACTATTTTATCACATCATAAAAGTGTTTTCATTTCTTTATCAGTTCACTGGTATCTACTGCCTTCTGTCCAGTTTTGTATCCACAGCTCAACAAAAACAGAATCACTTGATCAGTCGTATCATTTTATTGTGCTCACATTTTACATTATATTGATCTGTTTAAGTTAAGTGACCATAATTAAACCCACAACAGGGAAATTTCACCTCTACATTTTAACCCATTCATGCAGTGAAACCACATACACACTAGTGAATGCGAACACACTAGGGGGCAGTGTGCATTCTTGCCCAGAGCAGTGGGCAGCCCTATCCATAACGCCTGGGGAGCTCCTGGGGCTTAGGTACCTTAGCTTAAGGGCACTTCAGTCATGCACTCTCAGCTCAGGGGACCGAACCGGTGACCTACCCTTTGGCCCATGACTGCCCTAAAACAAGCCTGTGCATTGGCCAGGAACCGAACCCAGGTGAGAATCCCACCACTGAACCACCAATTTACACTGGAAGGTCCTGTTTATCTTTGCATTCCACTCAAGCAGGTGTCAAACTCTTCATCTGATTTACTGTAAAAATAGTGATTTTTATTCAATATGTTAATCTGCCAAATATGCATAAAATATGTAAATCTAGCTACTGAGGCAAAGCACTGTTCTTATGAATGGCACCTACAGCGCCCCCTGTGGGGAATCTTCAGCCTGCATGACGCTGACACAAGTGAACAAATCATTGCAAATGCAACAAATGAAATCTCAACAAACCAGGAAATCTCGAAAATGCACAACAGGTCTTGTTTTTTCAGTTTAGATCAACAGACTAGACTAGATTAGTAAGTATGAGATTAATCAGATACCTTTTAGAAACTTAGTCTACAGTTAACTTATTCAGCTAATTATACAGACTTCAAATGAAATAAATGATTTTGACAGAACTTGAGTTTTAAAGATCTCCGCATTAAAAGAAGAAACCTTTAAACTTTGTTTAGGTTTCTGATCTAAAAACACGCCAACACTCTACATTCTTACAATCTATCAAGAAATTTCATCTTTTATAGTGAAGAGCTCCAAACATTTTCAAGCTGATTCATCTCATACATTCAGATCTAGTCTAGTCTGTTCATCTTAAAATCAACAGATCAGATTTAAAAGTAAAGTTTCTCCAGAACTGAGCTTGAAGCTTCTTCAAACTTTCTCATCTCAAGAAATCAGGTTTTATGGAAATGCTAAGATCAATTTGTCCAGTTTTTTGCTGTTTTTAGATTATTATAATGACATCACTTCAAGTTCATGTGCCAGAGAAAATCAATATTTACCTATTTCAAGATTTGTAACACAATCATTCTTGTAAATCAGGCTTTGTTCCTGATCTTGATTGTTTCATGTCTAAAAATTACTCTCTATACAGTCTGAATCCTCCAACCATCAGAAAATCAAATGTCAGAAAACATCAGTTCTGATTAAAGAGGATCAGTTCTAAACACAAAATTCACTTTAACAAAATAGTCTCTTCTCACAGATCCACACATGCTGTTCATAACAATTAATATTACTCCAGTTCAGTACAGGATCAGACCCAGAGCCAGTTACAACGCATGATCCATAAATGTTTGGTTGTCCAGATCTCCAGAAGCTGAAAGAGAGAATGAGAGTATGTAGTGTGAGTATCAGAGCAGTGAGGAGTCAGTGGAGCAGATTTACTGTGATACTGAGAGTAAACAGTGTGGAGGAAACATATTCATTCACTCATAAACGAGGATTAACCCTGAGCGGAAAACAGCAGAGACTTCTTGATGTGTTTGGACTGAACATTGTAATATAATATAATATAATATTTACAGTGGATTTTATAAACAAACTTACAAGTGAAACATGAAAAATAAATTTTACTGGTAAAAATTCATTAAAAGGAAAAACAGAATATATAGTAGTGGCTATTTCATACTTAATCTTCAAATGCATGTGCATGACCATATCCAGAGAGTCAGGTTATTCTTTATTTTTAGGAAAAGACTCAGAAATAAAAATCAATATAATTAAATCATTTAATTATTTAATTTAGAAATGGAATATTATATACTAGAATATAATTTGTACAAACAAAAGCAGAATTTTAAGGTTTCTTTTGTTTAATAGTATAAACTATATAAATAGTATAAATTTCCTGATCATTCATTTTATTTTCATGATTTAAATGTAAAAAAGTGTCTTTATCAAACAATTGACTATTATGACTCAGAACATTACTGAAAATTTGCAGCTCTTTGTCTGAGAATATTTATTTTCTTTGGCTGCCAAAAGAAACAAAATCAATCAGAGTTTCAGTTGATGTGGGTCTTTAAAATGTGTAATGTTGATTGTGATTGGCTGTTACTCAGGACACATAAATACTTCAGTGTTACAGCGACACCAGCACTGGTCACCACCACAGTGACTTTATGAACAGCTCTTATTGACCTGCTGCACATTTTGTGTGATGCTGCTCTGTCACTGCTGAGTTTTATGAATCTGGCCCAGAAACTGCATCATCACCAGAGCACAGTTCAGTGGTCTCTTACCCAGTGGTCACTGTTGAGTTATCAACCCATTCCCATCTCCGAACTCCCTCTATGTGTCTGTAACTCAGACCAATCCATGCTGTCTGACCTCCTCTCAGCTTTTCAGTAAAGTCCTGTTGAAGTCAGTTGACCATTAAAATACAGTGGCAAGAAAAAGTATGTGAACCTCTTGAAATGTTATGGTCTTCTGCATTAACTTGTCATAAAATGTGATCTGATCCTCATCCAAGTCAAGTATATCGACAAATATAATGTGCCCAAAATAATAACGCACAAAAATAAATTTTCTTTCAGGACTTTATTGAACACACTCATTCAACATTTAAAGTGATAGTGGAAAAAGTATGTGAACCCTTGGAATTAATAGCTGGTTGACCCTCCCTTGGCAGCAATAACCTCAACCAGGCATTTCCTGTAGCTGTGGATCAGACCTGCACATCGTTAAGGAGGAATTTTAGCCCATTCTTCCTGGCAGAACTGCTTTAGCTCTGTCATGTTCCTTGGATGCCTCATGTGTACAGCTCTCTTCAAGTTAGTCCATAGCATTTCTATAGGGTTGAGATCTGGGCTCTGACTTGGCCACTCCAAAAGGCGGATTTTGTTTTTCATAAGCCATTCTGTTGTGGACTTGCTCCGGAGTTTTGGGCCATTGTCCTGTTGCATCACCCAACTTCTATAGAGTTTCAGCTGGCGTACAGACTCTCTCACATTATCCTGTAGAATTTTTTGATACACTTGGGAATTCATCTTCCCCTCAATGACTGTAAGCTAGCCAGGCCCTGATGCAGCAAAGCAGGCCCAAATCATGATGTTCCCTCCACCATACTTGACGGTTGGGATGATATTTTTATGGTGATGTGCAGGTGCCTTTTTTACGCCAGATGTATCGCTGCGTGTTCTTTCCAAATAGTTCAATCTTAGTTTCATCTGTCCACAAAACATTTTGCCAGTACCGTTGTGAAGTGTCAATGTGCTCTTTCGCAAACTTCAGGCGTGCAGCAATGTTCTTTTTAGTAAGCAGCGGCTTCCTTCGTGGTGTCCTGCCATAGACACCCTGCTTGTTCAAAGTTTTACGAACTGTAGATTCATGAACACAGATGTTAGCCTGCATCAGTGCCGCCTTAAAATCTTTGGCTGTCACTCGGGGTTGTTTCTTTACCTCATTGATGAGTCTCCGTTGTGCTCTTGGGGTCATTTTGACTGGGCGCCCACTTCTTGGCAGAGTAGCCACAGTCCCAAATTGTCTCCATTTGTAGATTGTTTGCCTTACTGTAGACTGGTGAATTTCTAAAGTCTTTGAAATTGCTTTGTAAGACCTTTCCAGCTTTATGTAAAGCAACAATTTTTGATCATAGATCCTCTGAAAGCTCTTTTTGGCGAGGCATGGCTTACATACGCATATCCTTCTTGTGTGGAGCAAACTCAAAAAGTCTAAGTGGTTTTTATCAGTCAAAGTAGCTCTAGTACACACCTCCAAACTCATTTTCTTAACAAGACTCTAGGTATGACTCCAATTAGCTTTTTTGAGATCATTAACTCAAGGGTTCACATACTTTATCCACTAGCACTATAATGTTTTCATTGTTGTTCTCAATGAAGATATGAAGGATAAAAAATATTTTGTGTTATTATTTTGGGCACATTATATTTGTCGATTGCTTGACTTGGATGAGGATCAGATCACATTTTATGACAAGTTAATGCAGAAGACCATAAAATTTCAAGAGGTTCACATACTTTTTCTTGCCACTGTACATTAGCAAAGACTCACAACACATGAATGATTATCTCACATGTAGCTGCTTATTATAAGAACAGCAGCAGCAGCAGTAACGACAGTCTAATCAGGGTCTTTTACAGCTCTAGACACAGACGTCTGGGTGACTGTTGATTGCTTGTTATCCAGTGACTCTAATTCTCATTCCAGTGAGAGAAGAGAGATTATATTCAGACACAGTCACCACTGATCATCTTAAAGCTGCTTTGATTTGGTTTGTTGAAGAGAAAAGTCTCTCCACACTGCAAACACTGATACTTAAATGACTCGTAACATAGATGCTGCCTGTTTTTAATGAAAGAGTTCAGTGTAGTTTGTGAAAACTGGTAAAGTTTAAATGTGCATCATTCGCTCTCCAGTTCATACAGTCTGTATATATACAAAATGAGCCTGTTTAGAATTAATAACACATTTTCATATATCCTCCTACAACAGTTTAGCCCCGCCCTCTCACACTGACGTTATAAGGAGTGTTTCAGTCTGAACTGCTTTTTAAATGAGCCGCAGTAAAGGGCAGCCAATCAGGTAATTTATATATACACTGCTCAAAAAAATAAAGGGAACACTCAAATAACACATCCTAGATCTGAATGAATGAAATATTCTCATTGAATACTTTGTTCTGTACAAAATTGAATGTGCTGACAACAAAATCGCACAGAAATCATCAATGGAAATCAAATTTATTAACTTTATTTATTGTATTGTATTAACAAATTTATTGTAGTGTGTGGAAAAACACACTACAGGCTGATCCAACTTTGATGTGATGTCCTTAAAACAAGTCCCTACAACGCCTGGGCATGCTCCTGATGAGGTGGCAGATGGTCTCCTGAGGGATCTCCTCCCAGACTTGGACTAAAGCATCCGCCAACTCCTGGACAGTCTGGTGCAACGTGGCGTTGGTGGATGGAGTGAGACACGATGTCCCAGATGTGCTCAATCGGATTCAGGTCTGGTGAACGGGCGGGCCAGTCCATGGCTTCAATGCCTTCATCTTGCAGAAACTGCTGACACACTGCAGCCACATTAGGTCTAGCATTGTCCTGCATTAGGAGGAACCCAGGGCCAACCGCACCAACATATGGTCTCACAAGGGGTCTGAGGATCTCATCTCGGTACCTATTGGCAGTCAGGCTACCTCTGGCGAGTACATGGAGGGCTGTGCGGCCCTCCAAAGAAATGCCACCCCACGCCATTACTGACCCACTGCCAAACTGGTCATCCTGAACAATGTTGCAGGCAGCAGATCGCACTCCATGGTGTCTCCAGACTCTGTCACGTCTGTCACATGTGCTCAGTGTGAACCTGCTTTCATCTGTGAAGAGCACAGGGCGCCAGTGGTCCTGCTGCTAGGTTGTTGTCGTCCTACAGCCTCCTCCATGTCACCTTGTGTTCTGGCCTGTCTCCTGGTAGCACCTCCAGCCGCTGGACACTACGCTGACATTGATCAGCTCGCATTGATGTGCCATCCTGGATGAGCTGCACTACCTGAGCCACTTGTGTGGGTTGTAGAGTCTGTCTCATGCTACCACGAGTGTGAAAGCACCACCAACATTCAAAAGTGACCAAAACATCAGCCAGAAATCAGAAAGGTACTGAGAAGTGGTCTGTGGTCCCCAACTGCAGAACCACTCCTTTACTGAGTGTGTCTTGCTAATTGCCAATAATTTCCACATGTTGTCTTTTCCATTTACACAACAGCTGTGAAATCGATTGTTAATCAGTGTTGGTTTCTAAGTGGACAGTTTGATTTCACAGAAGTTTGATTTACTTGGAGTTATATTGTGTAGTTCCCTAAAGTGTTCCCTTTATTTTTTTGAGCAGTGTGTATACATATATTATTCTTAAAGGCACAGTAACAGCCTGTTTAAAGGGAAGAATGGAGTTTGGAAAATGATCATGTAAGAATGAATTATCACTGTTTTTGGCATATAAATCCACATAAACACCAAACATGGACCTTTTTTAGAAAAATGAAAGAAAAATGTAGAATATGAGCTTTTAATGAAAAATTAAAACTTTTTATTACCAACATTAGTTAATGCCAGATTAACAGTAAAGTATGATGTTATAAACTTTGTGTAAAAGTGTCTTGATTTTTTTCTTTTATTTACCCCACAAAACACTCACCTGCTCTTCTCTGCTGTTTATGATCAGCAGGTCTGCTCCTCTCGCTCTGCAGTCCTGTCTGCTCTCATCCCAGCTCTTCCTCTCAGTAGAGATGTAATAAACACTGGAACTGAAGTATCTCCATCCTGGTTGGTTAATGAGTCTCTCTGTTCAGACAGAAATATATGAATGATTCCCAGAACACATTGATAACAATCATACATTATTAGTGCATTTATTAATAAAGTCAGAACTAAAAACTCTAATTAATTTCTTACAGTGAACATAATTCATTCAAATAAGACGTGTTTACCTTCAATATGAATCACTAAATATGAAGTGAATAATCAGCATTTATATGCTGTAACTTACAAGTTAGATTTGATGGTTATGTGAAGTTACTGTGTGCATTCAAGCCTCATGTGTCACTGTGATCACCAGCAGTAGCCTTTTCAATTTTATATTTAACCTTTTATCTTTTTTATTTAATTTTATTATTTTTTAAATTTGTGTCTTAATTATTTATTACATTATTTAGTCCGTTGGTGTTTGTGCAGTTTGTAGTTTGTGTTTCATTGTGTTCCTAATATAATCCACAGAATTACAGCATGTAAACAGTTGTGTAATGAATAATAATAATAATAATAATAATAATAATAAATTGATAATAAATTACATTTGTATAGCACCTTTCACAAACCCAAGGTCACTCCACATAGCATGGGGAAAAAAAGAAGTCTAAGCAGTGAAGGAGGAAGAAAAATGCTCATGAAAGAGAAAAGTGTTGAATTCAGATTTGAAGGAGGAGAAAGAAGAGCAGTCCTGGGGGGATTGAGGAAGAGAGTATTTTAATTAAGGGCACATGTGTTTCCTTTCTTGTTCTTCATTCTGTTTATTCTTGTTTTACTTGTTAATAGTGTGCTGGTCTGATCAGTTCAGGATGTTACTATCATACATGTGTGCACTCAGCTATACAAGTGTAGCACACTTGGCAAAATAAAGTGAGTCTGATTCTGACTGTGATTCTGTAGTGAGAGCAGAATAGAACCAGTTACAGAGAATAAACAGAGTAAACCAGTTAAAGTGAGTCTGTTAGCAGCAACGTGTGATGATCACCTGGCAAACCTTCATCTTTATGGACACAGATTCAACAATAACAGCTGGGCTTTTTGAGCAGTAATTATGAAGCACATTCATATTATCTCTAATCTCATATTAAGCACTGCACTTCTGAGAGATTCATGTTAAAGATTTTCTACTTATTGCCAGCTACAAACTACACTTTGTCCCAGAGACATTTAATAGGACATGAAAAGATAACATAGTAAGTAAACCCACCTTTTCATTTTATAAAAATATGAATACATAATGAAAGACATTTGACAAAGAACATTTTGGCCAGAAGCTAAAAAAGTGGTCATGTTCAAAATCCAGTGTATTACCAATCTAACTGATTAGCCTAACTAGCATGCTCCCTAGCCAGATAGGTAAGTCTGCTCAGATTACCACGTGTCCTGATTTTAATAAATCATAAATGAGGTGTGGCTCGACTAAAGTCACTGAATGTTGTTTACACTACAATGAGCTGCACAAGTTATTTCTAATGGCCTAATAGTTTTTAGCTAACACTAAAACTACTGGTAGTTCTCAACTGGACTTAAATGGTCAGCTGTAGCAAAATGTAGCCAATATTTAAATATTTTAACAGAAGATCAGTTTGTCTTACTATTTTGAACCAAACTGAAGAGGTGGTGCATTTTGCAGTGTCCCAGCGAGGAGACCAGACTCACACTGATGACCTCATTTATAAAGAATGTTGTTTCAGGAACAGCCAAGAACATGTCTTACATAAAGAAATCATGTTCACCAATCACTCACCCAGTTCACAAAACTTCCTCTCAAATCCTGAATTCTGTAACTCTATTGTCGGGTTGGTGTTACTGGTCTGTAACTGGTCTCTCTATATAGTCAGGTTGATGTTACTGGTCTTTAACTGGTCTCTCTATATAGTCAGGTTGGTGTTACTGGTCTGTATCTGGTCTCTCTCTATAGTCAGGTTGGTGTTACTGGTCTGTAACGGGTCTCTCTCTTTAGTCAGGTTGGTGTTACTGGTCTGTAACTGGTCTCTATATATAGTCAGGTTGATGTTACTGGTCTGTATCTGGTCTCTCTCTTTAGTCAGGTTGATGTTACAGGTCTGTAACTGGTCTCTCTCTTTAGTCAGGTTGGTGTTACAGGTCTGTAACTGGTCTCTCTATATAGTCAGGTTGGTGTTACTGGTCTGTATCTGGTCTCTCTCTATAGTCAGGTTGGTGTTACTGGTCTGTAATGGGTCTCTCTCTTTAGTCAGGTTGGTGTTACTGGTCTGTAACTGGTCTCTATATATAGTCAGGTTGGTGTTACAGGTCTGTAACTGGTCTCTCTCTCTGGTGAACTTGATCCACAGCTCTGTGATGGCAGTCAGGAGGAGAACACACAGCAGCCCCAGACACACTGCAGTCAGTCTGTAGTTTTTACCTCCTGTAATGTAAAATTAGAATTTGACTACATTTACGTCTTTTAAGATCTTTTTTTTTCGCATTGGCCCTAAATACAGAGGCTTCAGACCCGAACTACGCTTACTTACAATGAATATTTTCCAGTCCTAGTATTCCTCTACAACACTGATAAACATGGCTAGCTGTGCTGTAATGGTGTTACTTGATAGATCATCACTATTTCTAAAAGTAAATGTGTAAAAGAGAATTTGTTGTTGGGGCTCATGGCCTCTAACAGTGTCTGCACACTCATAGATATCAAACACCATCTCCACTTGCTCTCCTCTGTCCAGCTCCTCATTACTGATATTATCATAAACATTCTGAGACATCTCTGATCTATAAGACTCACTAAAACACAGGATTACTGTGTGTCTGTCTGTAAGAACACGACTGCTGCACGTCTCACATCTATAATTAGTGTGATGGTTTTAGTTAAGGGAGTGACCAAGTGTTTCAAACTGAAAGTGGACTTCCTGTGTGTGGGTGAGATGTCAGTACACCAGAGCTCATGTGCTCAGTGTCTTGTCTTGCAGTTGGTTTTTAAATGTATACTTAAATTTAAGAACCAACTTATTGCTGAAATCAGTTAAAAGTCAGAGGTGTTAAAGGAGTCTGTCGGACCACGTCTTGCATCTTTATGTAATAACACTACATGCAGCTTAAGAAAGGCAGTCTCATGCAAAATCAACATTGTATTATACACATTAGATGAAAATATAATGACAGTAGAAGATAATTCACTCAGAAGACTCGTCCTTCTCCACGTTTTGACAGAGTGCTCTTTGAATATTATATAACACAATTGCAGATCCATCCACTTGGTGAAGGGGTCCAAAGCACAACACATTACAAAATGTTCTTTTGCACGTTGCATGCAATGACACATTTCCACCAGAGAGGTCTCCAAATTCCCAAAACTAACATAGTGCAGCTCTAAGTTCCTGCCAATCTAACAAGGTTTTCAACGGACAAATAAAAATACAAAATCCATCATTAAAGAAGAACACACAGGACTTCATATGCTGAAGCTCAGTTCTTTTATTTTTGATTTTTTATCTATAGTTATAGATATATAGTTCTCAAATGGAGTGTGTAATAGTGAGATGCAGATTTGCACATTAAACAGAGACGAGGCACCATTAACCTGATACCCAGGATCATCAGAGGATCTCAAATTGGTCCTGTTCAGAGCGTCCTGTACTACTGGTCAGTGCTTGATGAGTGCACTCTTAAGAAAGGCTGTCTCAATACTTTTGGACAAATAGTGTGTTACAATTTCTGATACATCTTAAAAATATGGTGATTATTGCTCTGAATACATGACCTCCCAGGACACAGTGTTTCTGATACAAAGCACCACCTTCAACAGCTTACAACATTGTTTTTTAGTCTGTGGTTATGACGACTTCTGAACTCGTCTATCAAGTGAACATTTCTCAGTGTGGAGGTCACATGATGTGGTTTATGTGGGTGTTCTTCATAGATGGCCTTATATTGTTTCCTAAAACAGTACAACATTTCTTTTTGCCATGTTATAATGAATGTTGTGGAAACTTGTCTTTATTCTTGTCTTTATTTCAGCATATTGTTTTAAAAAAACAGTGGAAACTAATCTGACTGTATTACTTTGTTTTTAATCCTTTTTAGGTTACAGTTTGTTTTTAACATTCAGTAATACATTTTTCAAATAACACTCCCAGCACTGCCGACTGAGTGTGACGACTTTCACAGGAAGACATCACATTGGACACGCCAGCATAAAAACACCAGAAGACACACACGAGGAAGCGTCACCAAGGCAACGCAGCTGAAACACTACCCACAAGTTGGAGTCAGCTGCTCTAAAATGAAACTTGACATGACTTGGCACTTTTCACATTTATTTTAGAAGCCACTGTGAACGGTTTCAGTATTTTACATCCTAGTAGTGTGCTGGGGTGATTTCTGTACATGATCTGATGTTATACAACTCATTATTTATTAGTGAAAGTGTACATCATGCACATACAGGAAAACGCCATTTAAATCATTTATAAATATGAAAATATGAGAGGCTTTTTTCAGCCAAAATTCAAACTTACCACTCACAAGCACCATCATGGTCTCACTCTCCCTACCAAACCTCTGACAACATCATAGTCTCACACTCCCTACCAAACCTCTGACAACATCATAGTCTCTTTCACTCACTAAACATTTGTACATTGATGAACCACTGACTTGTTCATCGATATTCCTGATCATTTAATGGTTTGTTAAAGAGAGTTATTTTAAAGTGTTACATATTTCTCAAACATATATTTAAAACATAAATTAAATGTCACACAGCTCTTTGAAACGTTGAGACCTGTTCACTTTTATTTAACATTGTTAATGTCACTTTTAGTTAAACATGTTTGTGTTATTTTTGTTGTTCTGTGTGGGTCTTTTGTGTGGGGGTTGGTCACAGTGAGGTGGGAGTTTACAGCTGGTGGTGACTTCACCCCATGAGTTCAGTGCTATGTACGTGCCTTTCTGGTTGGTGTTTAATAAAGAGCACTCCTCATGCTGTAAATCATTGGTGCTGTGTTTTATTGAGCTGATGCCACAATATTGTCAATTTGGAGACACAATGGCAAAATCTTTGAACTAATCTATTATTCCATAATGGGCAAGGATGAAACCCAGTTTTGGACCAAACTTCCATGACAATGGTGACAAATGTTTTAGTCTAGAATTGGCTTTAATCCACATCTGGGAAATTGGCCCTTAGACCTGGATTTAAGTTTAAGTGAAATGTTTTAATCCCACAAATGGGGAAATTTCACCTCCACATTTAACCCATCCGTGAAGTGAAACACCACAAACACACTAGTGAGCACACACACTAGGGGGCAGTTAGCACACTTGCCCAGAGCGGTGGGCAGCCCTATCCATGGCGCCCGGGGAGCAATTGGGTTAGGTGTCTTGCTCAACGATGCCTCAGTCATGGACTGTCAGCACTGGGAATTGAACCGGCAACCTTCCGGTCACAGGGCCAGTTCCCTAACCTCCAGCCCATGACTGCCCCCAGTTTGAAGAAACAGATTCTATTAATAATCAAATGAAGCAGACTTGGGACAATATCACCAAACATTAAACCATCAACTGGTCTCACTTGTGTACAAGAACTCTTTTCTACAGCTGTCTAGCTAGTATGATGTTGGGCTGAGTTAGCTCGCTAAGAGGTTAGCATTAGCTGTGTTAATCCAGAAACATGATTAAATTCGCCCTCTTCTTTGAGTGATGTGTACATTTTGACCCAGAACTATCATCTGTTTGCCTTGGATAGATTTACTAATGTTGATTTAGGCCTGTTATCTTTATGTTGATCCTGGATTCATTTGCTGTACCGATGCTAAAATGGATGAAGAGTGTCACACCAATTAATTTCGTGGGGCAATATGTGAACATGACTGTCCTGGATTAACCCTAAATATGTGGGTTGTTAGTGTCAGGCTAGCCGGGTGTTAGCATGGTGCTATATTCACATTTGATGCCAGCTCTTGTTTAAACACGGCTCATAACAGGAGGCAAATAACATGTTCATCACTTTGTATGTTGCAGTTCAAAGTAACAGACTGCCTTTTATTAATGGGGTGTTAGCCTGTTAGCATCTTAGCTATCTGTCCTGACTTGCTTAGCCGACTCTAGTGAGAGTGGAATGTATTCAGTTACAGTGAAAAGTGTAAACCAGTTAAATAGAGTCTCTAAACATCAGACAGGATCACACTGATGACATCAGATGGGTTTCAGGAACAGCAAAGAGATCCAGGAACACGTCTCACTTAAAGAATCACTTTAACCACTTTAATCACTCACCCAGTTCAGAAAACTTCCTCTCAATTCCATCTCTCTGTTTCTGTAGCTGGTCTCTCTCTTTAGTCATGTTGGTGTAACTGGTCTGTAAGTCGTTTCTCTCTGCAGTGAACATGAACCATGGCAGTGTGATGGCAGTCAGCAGGAGAACACACAGCAGCCCCAGACGCACTGCAGTCAGTCTGTGGTTTCTGCTTCCTGCAGTGTTTCTCTCTATGGAGAACAGATACAGAGATGCTTCAGTCACAACCAGTAACCGAGTTTTAAACGCAGATAAACTCTAACAGTGTGGCATTTAATCCCATCAGGATACAATCTAGATACTAGTCACATGAAGTGACCAGGTGTAAATAAGGTCTAAGAGACAAAGAAGATATTCATAAATGGATCTGGTGATTCATAAATACATCTAAATCCATGGCAGCCATTTAATTAATGGAGCCTATCCCAGCAGTCCCCGGGCCGAAGACAGGATACACCCTGGACAGGTTTACGTCCCTTACAGCACAATACGAATAAAACTACAGTACAAATACTCACTGAATATGTGCCATGAAGTACATCAGTGTTATCCTACCTCTCTGTAGGATTCTCTTTGTGTTGGTGTCCTCCGTCTCTGTGTTGGGGTCACGGCCTCTAACAGCATCTGCACATTCATACACAACCACCACCATCTCATCTTGATCTGCTCTGTTCAGCTCCTCAAAGCAGATCAGATTACCATAATCACTCTGAGACATCTCTAATCTATACAGTAATCAGTAAAACACTGAGCTGCTGTGTTTCTCTCTGTAGGATCGCAACTGCAGTGCTGCACTCTGTAGCTAGTTTAACTGTTTTAGTGGTGTTAATAAAGGAAGTGACCAAGACCTCAGAACTATCTTTAAATAGTTTTCCTGTGTGCTGGTGTAAATGCAGCAGAGCTCTCAGACTCTTTCTTTAAGCTGGTTCTTAGCCTTGTTATTGCATTAATGAGATATTATAATAATGAAATCTGAGTTTAGCTTTTCATGCACTGCATGTCCATGTCTGTGGTTTTGAATGGCCAGTCCATCATGTCGCTGCACATTTCTTATAGTGTTTTTATCTCACTGCTTCACAGGCTAGTCAGTAGCAGCAGTTTGATTCTTTATCCCTCTCTTCTATTTACTGACAACTCCCACTGTTCCCAATGAGTCAAACATAAGCAAAGCTTAAAAAACTGATATCGTGAGCTTGTATGTGTTGATTAAGGTGCACTAAGTTGCCTCTAGAGGGCAGTACATTCATATGCAAGGTGAGTGCCTCAGAAACAACCACACACACACACACACACACACACACACACTAATATAAGCCACTTATCCTCCTGGATGGGTCCTGGAGTCTATCCTAGCAGTCACTAGCTAGGAAGCAGGAAGTACCCTGTGCAGGTGACCACTGATGTTGAGACACTGATGTTGGATGAGAAGGCCTGGAGGTCAAGACTCCGAGCAGGCCAGTCAAGTTCTTCCACACAAACTTGCTCATCCATGTCTTTATGGACCTTGCTTTGTGCACTGGTGCGCAGTCATGTTGGAACAAGAAGGGGCCATCGCCAAACTGTTCCCACAAAGTTGGGAGCATGAAATTGACCAAAGTCTCTTGGTTCTGAAGTATTATGCCTAGTTCACACTACACGATTTTAGCCTGGATTTTCAGTCGCCGACTGTTTTTTGTAGATCGCCGACAGAAACCTGTGGTCGGAGGCAAATCGGCGATCACTTGGCGCTCACTCAGTCGTGTAGTGTGAACGGCTGAAAGACGCTCGCCTAGCTGTCACCAAGTGGTCACCGACTAATTGCAGACGCCTGGCAAATATCTAGCATGTTTAATATCTAGTCCAGTCGGCGACTGTGAGTCAACAGCAGCGTCTAGCTACAGCCAATGGGAACGCGTAGAGAGAGAACCGCATCACCGCTGAAGATCTCTCTGCTCGCCAGTCGAGGAGCACACAAACAGAATAACGGCTACAAGAGGTTCTCGCTCTACTTGGACACAAGAAATGGAGGAACAGTTGATAGAGCTTTGGCAAGAGTCACTACAAGTCTCACCATTTTGGAAATGACCTATCTTCTACGTGGTATTGCTAGTTCTCACGAGAGTTTAGTTTTCATGTGTTCTCGTGTTTTTGGACAGCAGCCAGTTGAGTCGGCGATTCCCCAAGGTGAAAGTTGTTTAATTCGTGAGCCCGTGTCGCCGATCAGGCATGTAGTGTGAAAGCCACAACAACTGAAAGACTCGCGATTACAGCACAACCAGTCATGTAGTGTGAACGGCACAAAAACCTGACACCTGAAAAAGTTGTGTAGTGTGAACCAGGCATTAACCCTTAGATGCATAAGTGGGGTCAAAAATGACCCCGAGGGTTGTCATTTTTCAAAATCTCTGAAATGAAAAGTTTTTACACTTCCATATTCCAGGTATTCCTCATAAAACATGTTTGTGACTTGAGGCCATTTGAATTTTTAAAAATGTTTTTATACATTTTAAGAAATTGCAGTTTTTGTGTCACTACCCCAGTTTTTCATAAGCGGGGTCAAAAATGACCCCAAGCATTTCCTACAGAATCTCAAGGGTTTGCTTTGGGAACCTTTTGATTCTTACCAACTGTGACTGTCAGGATACATTTTCTGTCCCATTTACACATCTGATGCCTGCATTCTCACCACCAGGAGGTCACAGCAGCATACATGTAAATATCTTCATTTATCAACTCCATGCCTTTTCTGTCTTAGAGTATCATGTTGGTCAACAAAGTAGACACTAGTTAGCTAACTACAAAATAATGTTAGTAGTAATGTTAGTATTGTGTCAGCTGGCTTACTTAGCTAGCTAACATTACACTAGCTTAGTAAGTTAGCTGATATTACTGCATTTGTTATGTAGAGACTCGCTGTATTCATGATTCCTTGTAATAAAAGCTAACCTGTTAGGTAACCTATTACATCATTATTGATATATTGTCCGTCAGCTGTGCAGTGGATTCAGACACACAAGTCACAACATCACCACAGACAACTTCTTCACCAGTGTGCCTCTTGCAGAGCATCTCCTGGAGAAGGGTCTGACTATTGTGGGAACATTGCGACAGAACAAGCCAGACATCCCTTCAGTGATGAAGGCTTCCAAGTCGAGGGAGGTTCACAGCACTGAATTTGGGTTCAATGGCAGCAATGACCATGATCAGCTATATCAGAAAAAAGGGAAAGGCTGTTCTGCCAAAAGAAAAAACCAGAAGCAATCCTCTTCTACAACCAGACCAAAGGAGGTGTAGATACCATTGACCAGATGGTTGGCAACTACACCTGCAAGCGCCAGACACAGAGGTGGCCCATGGTGCTGTGGTACAACATGATCGATATAGCCTATTGGTTATTTGCTTAAATGAAAAGAAAGAAACAGTTAAGACTTTAAGAACAGACATTTAACCACTACATTAAGTAGAAAACAGTCGCCGAGGGCGAGAGAAGACACGCGGAAAACCCTGGGGAGTTTCACACGCGTTGATCACGCGTTCATGAGGGAAGCGAGCGTGCTTGTGGAGGACTGAGCGCGATGCACACCTTCGGATATCCAGACGACCTCAGTGATGATGGATGAGTACAAGAATGTCAAATCTGAATGAACAAATAAGCAAAACTTAAGGCTTTACAAGTAATGCTGAAACATGGATGATTGTCAAGTGTAATTGCAGACGCCAAGTAACGTGACTTAGTTAACACGCTAATAGTTTGAGAGGTGCTAAGCTGCTAGATAAGAAGCCATACATGACGGTTTGAGAAACGTGCTATTGTTAGCAAGTCATATCAGCCCTAAAGAAGCTCACGTTTGCCTCTGGAAATAAAACCTTAAATCTTACTTTGGAAAGCTATATGTTTTAAGATTAAAGGACATCTTATTTGGATTTCAGAGGTTCATAAGAGTTTGCTGAGACTTATCTAACATAAATAGCCAATCAAAATGTCCGAGGATGGAAACAAGATGGAGGGCAATGTCAAGCTAGACACTAAAAGAAGAATCAAGTTAACTCCAAAGGCCTTAGAAGAGAAACTTGATAAGCAAATGACTCTAAGAAAACGTGTTTAGCACGCCTTGTCTCCAAAGCAGAGGAACTTGAAAATCTTATGACAAATTATTCCAATGCACCTTTAGTAGAGAAGGATCATCTGATAGAATACTCAAAATTACTGAATGAGTTTATTGAAGTGAATAATACTGTTAGTGAGCTGCTGTCAGAAGAAGAAAGAAAAGCTGACCAGCAGTATTGGAGTGAGCCTAATCTCACCAAGTATGAGAACTTTTTGGTCACATTGGAGCAGTGGATAATAGAAGTAAAACAGCAAGCCAAGGTCGCTCATGAACAGGCAGCCACTGAATATGAGGCTCCTAAGTATGGCGTAATGACACACCAGGGTGAGCTTGCTGCTGAAGAGCTTGCTGCCGAAGACATGCATCCAGATGACAGTGTTTCCATGGTGCAACAGGAGTATGCTTCAGTCCCAGCACAAAGTGTATGCAGTAAACGCTCAAAGGGATCCAATGTGTCATCTTATGCTTCATCTATGTGTAGGAAAGAGGAAGCTCACCGAGCAGCTTTACTCGCACGTGCAGCCGCACTTAAAAAGAAAGAGGCACTGCAGTTGGAAGAGGCTCAAATAGAAGCACAGTTGAAATTCCAGAAAATTCAGATGAAGACTCAAATGGAGAAGCTAGATTTTGAGACTGCTCTCGCAGAGTCCACAGCAAAGCTACGAGTTCTGGAAGAGTATGAGAACATGGAAGATGGGATGAATTCATACCTCAATAAGAACATGCGTGCAGCTACAACCATGCCACGTCCAGATGTTAAACCAACTAGCTATCCTCGAGTTATCCCAGATAACACTGCGTTTCATGTTCCAGCTAGGCACATGCCTTATGTGCATGTGAAGAATGAAAACAAAGATGTTGCAGGCACACGTCCTGGTGCAAAGCAAGTCGAACTCGGTGAAGTAATATTGAAACAGAAGGATATCACTGAGATGTTAGTCACACAACAAAGACTAGCCAACCTACCTCAACGAAAAGTCCCTGAATTCAGTGGCGATCCTTTTGAGTTCCTGCCATTCCTGAGGGCGTTCGAGCACATCATTCACAGTCGGACAGACAATGATGCAGATCGTTTGTATTATTTAGAACAATTCACCACAGGTGAGCCAAGAGAATTGGTGAGAAGTTGCCAACACATGAGCGCACAGCAAGGCTACAAGGAGGCAAGAAAGCTCTTGACTTATCACTATGGCAATAAACAGAGAATAGCTGCAGCCTACGTTGAGAAGACTGTCAAATGGCCTCAAATCAAAGCAGAAGATGCTAAGTCACTTCACAGCTTCTCTATCTTTCTCACTGGGTGCAACAATGTTGTAAACGACTTGGAGTACCTAGAGGAGATGAACAGCCCGAGCAACCTTCGCATCATTGTACATAAGTTGCCCTTCAGGCTTCGCAAAAGATGGAGAGTCGTAGCTTTCGACATCCAAGAGAAAGAAGGAAGAAGAGCAGACTTCGCTGATCTTGTAGGGTACATTAACAGACAAGCCAAGATAGCTTCAGATCCACTGTTCGGTGATGTCAAAGACCCTCCTGATGCCAAAGAAAAGAAAAGTCCAGTGCTAAATCTGCAATGGGTCGACTGAAAAGAACCACTGGCCTTGCTACAAGCGTAACGCCAGCCGATGACTCTTCTGAATCAAGAAAGACTAAGCAGACAAGCAACGCATTTCAAGAGCCATGTCTGTACTGCAACAAGGGGCACACTCTGAGTGCATGCAACAAAATTAGAGGTCTGCCGAACAAAGAAAGAATCGAGTTCCTTAAAGGGAAAGGTCTTTGTTTCGGGTGTCTAACTCAAGGGCACATGGGAAAAGATTGCAAAAAGAAAGCCACGTGTGAAATTTGCAGCAAAAAACACCCAACTCTGCTTCACACGAAAAGAGAGGAAGACGGCAACCAAGCAATTGCCAAGCCTGAGAAGTCAAGTGAAGGATTTTCCAGTGAATGCTCAACTCCACGAGAACAAGTGTCATCCAAGAGTGAACTCTCAGCAGTCACCGGGGCCGGAGGCAGTGACTGTATCCTTTCCATTGTGCCGGTACGCATCAAATCCAAGAAGAGCAACAACACCATAGAAACGTATGCGTTCATGGACTCAGGAAGTTCAGCAACGTTTTGCTCTGAAAGATTGCTGAGACGACTTGGTGTCATCGGTAAGAGGACTCAAGTGCTACTCCGTACCATGGGCCAGGAGAAGCCTGTGTCCTGCTTCGTCCTTTCTGATCTAGAGGTGTGCGGTCTGACAGAGAGCAAGTACATCAGCCTGCCAGATGTGTACACCCACACGGATATACCTGTAACAAGGGAGAATGTTCCTGCAGAGAAAGACCTGGAAAGTTGGCCGTATCTGCGTAAAGAAGTGCGGCTACCACAGATTGACGCAGATGTGGAGATGCTCATTGGAATGAATGCTCACTCTGCAATGGAGCCGTGGAAGATAATCCACAGTCAAGGCGATGGGCCTTATGCCATAAAGACAACCCTTGGCTGGGTAGTAAATGGCCCTCTGAAGAAAGACAATGACCACAAGCCAAGTCACTTCAGCCATGGTGTTTCGGTCAACAGAGTGTCAGTCAGCAGTGTGGACAGCATGCTGTTGTGGCAGTACAATCATGACTTTCCAGAGCAAGCCTGCGAAGAGAAGTCTGAAATGTCGCGAGAAGACATCCAATTCATGCGGTGTGTGACTGAGACAACTAAGAAAATCAATGGACACTACTGCATAGGTATGCCTCTTAGGAACAAAGACGTTGTGATGCCAAACAACAAGTGTGTTGCTGAACAACGAGCATCAAGCCTGAAAAGGAAACTCACTAAGAATTCCAGCTTCCACGACGACTACACAGCCTTTGTGTCAGACTTGCTGAGCAAGGGCTATGCAGTGGAAGTCCCTGCTAACGAGCTCAACCGCAACGATGGCCGAGTATGGTATATTCCCCATCATGGCGTGATCCATCCGCAGAAGGGGAAGTTGCGGGTTGTTTTTGATTGTGCCTCTTCATTCCAAGGGAAATCGCTGAACGAGGAGCTGTTACAGGGGCCGGACTTCACGAATAGTCTGGTTGGAGTCCTGACAAGGTTTCGCCATGACCACATTGCACTCATCTCTGACATTGAGGCAATGTACCATCAGGTGAGAGTCCCTGATGAAGATTCCAATCTTTTGCGATTCCTCTGGTGGCCAGAGGGAGATCTGAACCAGCCTCTGCATGAGTACAAGATGGTTGTTCACTTGTTCGGGGCCAAGTCTAGCCCGAGCTGTGCCAACTACGCTTTGCGGCGGACTGCAGAGGATGGGAAAGATAGTCATCACCGGAGGCAGTAACTACGGTTCTCGAGCACTTTTATGTAGACGACTGTCTTGTCTCAGCATCTGACAAGACGAAAGCTACTTCCTTGACCAAAGACCTCATTACACTCTGTGCAAGCGGGGGATTCCATTTGGCTAAATGGTCTAGTAACAGCCGTGAAGTATTGTCATCACTTCCCGAAAATGAGCGTGCAAAGGAGATCAAGAATCTAGATCTGGACAGGGATAAGTTACCCATGGAGAGGGCACTAGGAGTAGACTGGTGCATAGAATCAGATTCCTTTAAGTTCCGCATCTTTGTGAGGAACATGCCTGTCACCAGAAGGGGTATCCTATCAATCGTAAGTTCAATTTACGACCCCCTTGGTTTCTTGTCGCCGTTCATTCTTCTTGCCAAGACCATTTTGCAGAATCTCTGTCGAATGAAACTTACCTGGGATGATGAGATTCCTGAAGACTTAGCAAACAGATGGTGTGCCTGGCTGTCTGACTTGAGCCAGTTCGCCAGCTTCTCTGTCAAGAGGTGCATCAAACCTGAGGGATTTGGTCCTGTAGTGTCAGCACAGCTGCACCATTTCTCTGATGCTAGTGAGAAGGGCTACGGCGTTGTCAGCTACATTCGCATCAAGAACAGCCACGGTCAAGTCCATTGCTCATTTCTTCTGGGAAAATCCAGAGTGACGCTGCTCAAGCCAGTCACCGTGCCACGTCTCGAGCTGACAGCGGCTACCATTGCGGTGAAAATGGACAAGCTTATGAAGCGAGAACTTCGGATGGACCTCAAAGACTCTGTGCTATGGACTGATAGCACCACTGTCCTCCGATATATTGATAATGACGGCGCACGCTTTAAAACCTTTGTGGCGAATAGAGTGTCGACAATCAGAGAGAACACAAGGCCAACACAGTAGAGATATGTCAGCACGTCTTCTAACCCAGCTGACCATGCATCACGAGGAATGAAGGCAGAGTACTTCATGAAGTGTCAGCATTGGATTGAAGGACCTGACTTCCTTGCCAAGGATGAGTCTCACTGGCCAGTCTTATCAGAGTTCTCAAGAGAGATAAGTGATGACGATGCTGAGGGGAAGCGCAAGATCACTGTGAACATCATCAATGCCAGCAATCCAAGCACAGATCCTCTCTTCAAGCTGATTCATCATTACTCCAGCTGGCTCAGCCTGAGGAAGGCCGTTGCCTGGATGTTGAGGCTGAAGGAGCTGCTTAGAAATCGGTGCGAAAGAAGGAAAGTCTTTGAGTCCCAAACCCGGTCTCCAGTCAGTCAAGATGTGAAACTCAAGATCGTTGAAGACCACATGCAGAAGTGGAAATCTGGCGTAAAAGGAACCCACCCGACTGTCAAGGACATCAGGAGAGCAGAAACTGCTATCATCCAGTTCAGCCAAAGGCAAACCTTCCATGAAGAGCTTTGTGCACTGCAGAAGGGTGATAAGATCAGGAGAAGCAGTTTCATTGTGAAATTGGATCCTTTCCTCCAAGATGGTGTCCTCCGGGTTGGTGGAAGACTGCACCATGCAGCCTTGCCGGAACACACAAGGCATCCGGCTATTCTAGCCAAGAACCATCATGTCACAACTCTCATCATAAGGAACGCGCATGAGGAGATCTGACATGGAGGGAGGAACCACACCCTCGCTCGGCTGAGACAAAAGGTCTGGATATGCAAAGGGAATGCAGCGGTGAGAAGTGTGCTTTCAAGGTGCGTGAAATGCCGGAAGAGTCAAGCTGCTGTTGGTGAACAGAAGATGGCGAATCTACCACCAGATCGTCTTCAGCCAGACCACCCACCATTCACCAACGTCGGCGTAGACTATTTCGGCCCCTTTGAAGCCAAGCGTAGACGAGCACGAGTTAAGCGCTACGGAGTCTTATTTACTTGCCTTACAGTCAGAGCCATCCACATTGAAATTGCACATTCACTGGACACAGATTCTTTTATAAACGCAGTAAGGCGTTTCATAGCAAGACGAGGACAAGTGAAAGTTATGAGATCCAATAACGGTACTAACCTAGTAGCTACAGAACATGAGCTTTGTGAAAGGGTTAACTCTGCTCTAACTCTGCTCTAAGCAGACTTTGCAGCAAGCATAGCTACTGTCCTTGGCAGTTTGCACAAACAACTTGCTCCTCTTATCGGGACAACATTCTGTCCAGAACCATTTGTTCTCTTTCGTAGGTAAGATTATCGTACACCGAGCAGAAGCCCCCCTCCCTTGGGCAGTTCCGGTGGTCCGTGAGTGTCAGCCTAGCATTTCATGACTGTTAGACAACTTATTTGGGTCCACCCTGTTTGCTTGTACGCAACAGGGCAGGACGTGTTTGTATAAAAGAAGGAGTGCCCTTCTTTCTTTGTGCAGAGGACTTAATAAACTCTTTGATTGATTACGAGAGTGGTTCTGTCTTTCTGCACCGAGCGCTCTTGCTGCAACTGAGACTTTCCACAGGACAGGTGATCCACTCTCTGGTTCCTCTTCATGAACGGACCAAAAACGGCCGGTCCTTTCACTTCGCAAAGCAATGAAGGAATGGAATCAATCCCAGATCTCTGAAGCTCTGCTGCAGAAGGGAGTTACCTGGATCTTCAACCCGCCTGCTGGGTCGCACCACGGCGGGATCTGGGAGCGCCAAATAAGAACAGTGCGCAAAGTACTTAACAGTGTCCTGAAGCTCCAGTCACTTGACGACGAATGTCTGTACACTGTAATGTGTGAAGTGGAAGCAGTGATCAACAGCAGACCACTTACCAAGTTGTCAGATGATGTCGACGACCTCGAGCCACTGACGCCGAATCATCTTCTTCTGCTCAAGGGTAAGCCAGCACTCACTCCGGGCATATTTCAGAAAGAGGATCTATACTGTAGACGAAGATGGAGGCAGGTGCAGTATATCTCCGACATCTTTTGGAAGCGATGGTCTAGAGAATACTTGCCCCTCCTACAAGAACGGCAGAATTGGCTGGAAAAGAAGAGAAACGTGAAAGAGGGGGACGTCGTACTCATTGTGGATGAAAGGGCTCCAAGAGGGTCCTGGTTGATGGGAAAGGTGGAGAAGACCATTCCCGACGCCCAAGGGTTTGTTCGTCGGGTCCTCGTGAAAACGAAGACCAACACCCTTGAGAGACCCATTGACAAGTTGTGTCTTTTGCTGGAGATGGAAGAATATCATGGACAATGAAAGACATTTTTGTTCAGTTAATTATTTTCTAAATAGTGTGATTTAAACTAGTTTATGTTAGTTTAGGCCTTAGTACAATTACTTAATGGGGATTTAAGTATAGAAAACGACTCTTCAGTTTATTTAGTTGAGTGTAATTGTCATCCCCATGATGAACAATTAGGGGCCGGAAATATTGGTGCCATTTTCTATTCAATAATTTATGCTCATATTTAGTTATTAATATTTGGATATATTTAGTATTTGCATATTACAGAATATTTCTAATTATATTATAACTGCATTACTATATTTATAATTTGTACTTGATTTAATCTGCATTCAGTTTAATGCTTAGAATTTCTAGAATGAATAGCCAATAGGAACTGACGCTGAGCAATGACGTTCCGGAGCTCGCGCATCTATGTATGTAAAAGCTGCTGTGTGTTTGTTATGTGAGAGATCTTCAGTAAAGACGGGGCGAACACACTGTTTTCTACCGTCGTTCAAACTTTAACACGAGTAGACTCGTTCTTTCCGTCTGACTGAGTGGTTATTTGCTTAAATGTAAAGAAAGAAACAGTTAAGACTTTAAGAACAGACATTTAACCACTACATAGCCACTCTAAACGCCTACTCATTTTTTAGGGCTCAGCACCCTGAATTTTCCACAGGAATCTCCAATGCATGGCGACATTTCCTCACAGAGCTCTCAAAGGACCTTGTAACACTTCACATGAAAAGTCGACTGGAAGGTACCCCGAACCTACCAACCTACATCACTGAAGCAATGGGAAGGTGTGGAGTGACAAAAACTGCAAACCAGCAACAGGAGAGAGGCACAGAGGGCAGACAGAAGAGAAAGAGGTGCCAGATGTGTCCAAGAAACAAAGACCGCAAAGCCACCAATTGCTGTTGGAAATGCAGTACCCCAGTACCTCAAAATAATTTTGTGTGGGCAAATGTGAGTGGACAGTGTTCTGGTATTATGTATGTTCATTTTCTTTTTTGTCCTGCAGACACATGGACATACTAACAATAATTTTTGAAGATTTTTTGTTATTTCTTGTGAAAAAATGTTATAAAAGTTATAAATATGCATGCTAAATGTAAAATCAGTCTTTTGTTGACCCAAATATAATAAATATAAATCAGCTTTAACCAAAATTAAAGGCATTTTTTTAATTCATTGCAAAAACACATTGATTCTAATTGGGGTAATTTTTGACCCCACTCATGGAAGAGTGTAGGTATTGGTCGCTCATGCATCCAAGGGTTAAGATTTCCTTTCACTGAAACTA
Organism: Pygocentrus nattereri; assembly: GCF_015220715.1. NCBI lineage: Eukaryota > Metazoa > Chordata > Actinopteri > Characiformes > Serrasalmidae > Pygocentrus > Pygocentrus nattereri. Next base: position 10,466,883 of record NC_051232.1, read on the forward strand.
AGGGGCCGAGCCCAACTCCTGAAAAACAAACCCATACCACCAAACCTTCTGTCCCCCCTCCACCAAACCTTTTGGCACAATGCAGTCAGATAAGTATCGTTCTCCTGGCAACAGCCAAACCCAGCCTCAGCATCCGCTGACTGTCATTTTACGTGGCCGTGTCATTACACTTCATGGCTGAGTTGCTGTCGTTCCCAATCGCTTCCACTTTGTTATAATAACACTGACAGTTCTCTGTGGAATATTTAGTAGTGAGGAAATTTCACGACTGGACTTGTTGCACAGGTGGAGTCCGATCACGGTACCACGCTGGAATTCACTGATCTCCTGAGAGCGACTCATTCTTTCACTAATGTCTGTAGAAGCAGTCTGCAGGCCTAGGGGCTTGGTTTTATACACCTGTGGCCATGGAAGTGATTGGAACACCTGTATTAAATTATTTGAATGGGTGTGTTAGAAAAATCAGTATTATACTCTGTTAATCAGTATTATATTCTGTTAATGATTAGCATTATATCAATGTTGTAACCACTTACTAACATTAGCATAATGACCTTTAATGCGCCCCTATTCTAGCCATACACTTTGTCTCACCTCTGGCCTACCAGTGCACTTCTCCTTTGTTTCACCCCTAGGCCTCCCAGTACACTTCTCCTTCTTTGACTTATTGAGAGAAGTATACCGATTAGACACTGTATTGTTCTAGTGATATACTGAGACAGGGAGAGCCGGGGGTTCGGGGGGGGGGGGGTGACATGCGCTGGCTCATCACGGGGTGATGGGAGGTGTCAACCCATCTGGTAACTGGAAAGGAGGTGTAAATCTAAGGCGTGTATATCGAACCACTAAAGGTACAAAAGCGAGATATGCCAAGTATACTTTGAGCATTTGCTTCTAGACTTTGTTCTGTTTGTAACTGCTCCCTTGCTGCAAGAATAAAGACTTTAAAGACATCGGTGATCTCAGGCTGATTATTTAAAAGAATTTTTCTCTCAGGGTGGCTGAATACTTTTGGAAATATAGTGTAAGTGTGATCTCTGTGTTCAGTTGCACTAAAATAATGGACACCAGTTGAGAGTAGAAGGATTTTTTTACTCTCCACTCTGCAACGAGTTCATCAGCCACTTAAACAAATTCATGAATGGCCAGCTAGTCAGCCACAGCAGGCATACCTGAGCAGAGATTCTCCAACAGAAGGGAAAACAGTAACTAGTTCTGCATATTATTGCTCTACATAGGAGAGATAGTGCTGCTGTTGATAACCTTAATAGCTGTTGTGAGACCCTTTTCTGGGTGGCTGTCTCTGACACTCTCTGCTACAAGCTGGTGTGTAGCCCACTTTGCCTCAGACAGTCAGATTGTTTAGATTCATTAAGATGAGCTGTTGTCTGAGAAACGACACACAACATACCGTTTTCAGTTATTTTACTATGTAAGAGAACAGTAAACAGGTATATATCCATCGATTATTACATATTTCTCCACAGGGTTTAATCCTTTGTTGATCATATCGACTCAAAATGAAAACGCTGGTGCAGTAAATGAGCTCTAACTGTCATAAATCCATCCAGTGATTCTCGTCTACTATTAGACATTGTATCTTATTAAAAATGGACATTTGATAGAAAACTTGTTGAAGATGAAGTACAGGACAGTCGGTTGGTTAAATTACTATCTGTTTCCAAGAAACAGCAGTTTGTTGAGGGTTCTCAGATATCTCCTCAATTTCCTCCCATTCACTCACTCGGAGTCTCTGGTCTTCTGCTCAGACACTGTTACTCGATTTACACTAAGGATCGCCGCTGCTGCTGGAGGAGGGTCTCAGTCCACTGTGTTTCCTCAGGTGTAAATATGTCACAAACTTACTATAATAAACATTTCATTCAATACTTTTACACTGGTAACATCCACACACACACACACTCTTATTTCATGTTACACATCGATACTGATACCATTTCATCCATTTATATGTTCTACACATATTTTAGTAAGTAATGTATAAAAATCTGGAGAACAGCACCGTCTAGTGGTGAACACGGGATATTCCTGTATAACTGAATAGCGTAGCTAGACTAACTCTGTAAGGTGGACCACTGCTGGCAAATTAAAGGCGTTGATTAAACCAGAACTCTGTAAGAAACAGACAACTTAAACACAGCATAAACACAAAAACACACCATTAAATATAATTAAAGCCACATAAAGTGAGTTCAGCTTCCACACACAACTGGCACAAATGACTGAAAGATCAGCTGGTCACCCTAATAGAACAGCCTCATGCATAACTCTATGTGTAAAAATGACTGTAAAAGCTTCTGTTTATAAAGTTAACACATGAATGTTCATCACTGCATGTATTTAACTAATTATATATTATTTAACTACTAAATGTAATTATTTATTCATTATATGAGTTAGACATAATGGTGGGATCACTAAGATAAAAAGTAACGAGTGATTTTAATTTGCTGTAAAAAGAAAGAGAAGCTGATTTTAGCTGACTTCTGCTTTATTGCTGTATGTTAGGTACATTTGTTCATTGTAGCCACGCACAGTGAACTGTAAGTAATAGTAGTCTTGTTAATATACAGGCTGGTGTTGTTTATTCTCAGTTGTGTAGGTGTGGAGACGAAAGCTCTGTAGACACTATCTGGATTTAAACATGAACAACTTTATTTCAAATGAATAAGATAGTGTTAAAGCCCTGTGAGAGTCCCGAAGGCCAATGTGGGATCTCCTTTTTTCTGTGTCCGAGTTGGCTCTGGTTTATATATGGTGAATGACCGCACATACATAAGATGATTAGGGACACACACACACACACACACACACATCCATACATCCCATAAGGAAACATCTGGAAAAGCTTATTTCAACACAATCAGATACCCCCGGCAAACGCTGTTCTCATAACCTTGACATGTTATTCTATACATTAGCTTCCTCTCTTGACGGAAGGGGCAGAAGAGGCCCTCAACAGAGCACACACACATTAACAGAGGAAAAACAGTCCGTAAATATAACAGATATAAAAATATAGAGAAAAACATGAATATTACAATATGAGTGTAAATACACCTCACTGGCTTTTTGTGAGAACCTGAAGATCCCCTGGATTCTCTCCTTCAGTGGGGGAGATGGCGAGCCTCCCACTTTGATTCGGACGAGAGCTTCACTCCTTTGAGAGAAACACCTGTTGACTTCACTTCTCCACACCCTGTTATTGATGGTAGGAAGCAGTTCACCTGCATCACTGGTTCTTTTCCTCTCTGGTCTGGATGTCCTTTTGTTCTTTCTTTTTGTTCCGTAGCTCGTTGTGTCCAACTCTTTAATTCGGACTCCTCTCTACAAGCCCAGACTTTGGTCCATTATAACTCACCTAAGTGACCAGTATCACTTTGCCTATCAAACATGGGCTGAGGTTTGTGCTGTTAACGTCGACGTGTAGAAAATGATTTTTCACACAATCTGCGCGTCTGTCGGACTATAAGAGGTCATCTGCTCAACCCAGTCTGACTCAGGGAAAGACCCACATGAAGACGAACCTGAACAGCCGCCCACGTCAAGCACTTCATGCAGAAGAACAACCACAGAAACAGTTCAGAACTTCTGGCTTCAGCAATTTGCGAAATTCACCTCCCAAATCTTGTTAATGGTAAATAGTGAACTGGATGAGTGTGACACCCTTAAAGTGTGATCACATTTAAGTAATTATTTATTTCACATATATTTTATACATGTGTTCTTTTGGGGTTTTTTTTAATGGGTTGTTGTACTGTAATGTGATGCCTCCAGTCCTGTAGAGGGAGCCGTGCCAGGGGGCGGGCGCTAGACTGTGGCTTAGGTGGGCAACAGGAGAATGTTCTCAGATGAATCTGAGAGCTCAAGCGGAACACAGAGTGTCCTCTGTGTCCTGTTATCCAGGTGGGGAAATATGCAAGTATAAATGTCCACAAAGCACTATAGTAAAGGTTGATGATTGTGTGTGCTATTGAAGGTTGAACTGTGTGTAATGAGCCGCTATGGCCTGACGTTCTGCGCCGTTAGCATTAGCTACCGCGGCCCGCTAACCTGCTATTAGCCTTCCGTTAGCATTAGCTACCGCGGCCCGCTAACCTCGCGTCTGGCCGCCGCTATTGTGTACGATTTCTCGCTCTGGCGCTCCCTAACTTGGCTCTGTAACTGCGTGTCTCCCTGTCGCTGTGCCTTGTGTGCTCTCGCTAGCGTTAGCCACCGTGGCCTGTTAACTGCGTCTGGCCGACGCTACTGTGAGTCTTTAGTCTCTCACTAGCATTAACTACCTCAGCCCTGTTCCCGCGCGCTTGGCCGCCGCTATTGGGTGCTATTTTCCTCCCTGTAGTTTCTAACTCACTGCAGTAACTACATAGTTGGCTGGCACCATTACACACATGTAATAAGCAGCATTAATCATTTTGGCCTTATACACACCTTTAATGTATTGGTTGTACATAAGTAGGTAAGATAATTAAATATATGTGAAGATAAAACCATATTAGGCCGCTGTGAGGGAAGTTAGGGGGTTCTAAAAATTCGATTTATCTGCATTTCCTATTGAAGAGCCTGTTTGGCCTCATTTAAGTGAAGCTAGAGCCTCTGCCAACCACTGGACTGTGTTTACAAGCTATATAAGCTACAGTTGGTAACAGCTCTGGGGTTTTTCTACTTATTGTTCCTGTTCACATTCAGTTTTATTCAGGTTTCATACTTTGGTCAATTGTAAATACACTCTATGCAGATAAAGTATATGAAGCTCAACTTAGCAATGAGATTAAAGCACTAAGAGAAAGTCAGTGTACTCATGTGTATGAGTATTGGAGTGTATATAGATATGTGCATGTATAAATACAGAGTAATATTTTTATATATATATATACATTTTTATATATATTTTTGGATACAGATTTAGATTTAGAGCCCAAGTATATTGATCAGTTATAGACCCAAGTGTTTACTGCGATGTGCAGTTTTGTTATTTGAGAAGTTGAAATGATCTTCTTTGTGAATGTATATGAAGTGCAAGTAATATGCAATGTTGCTGTGAAACTGCGATAAGAAGAGAAGTACAAGACCAAAGATTGTTGAAAAGAGATGATTTAGTTTTGTATGTTGATGAATCTGAGAGCTCAAGCGGAACACACTGTCTCATCATATCTTCTGTGTCCTGTTATCCAAATTTTATCTAGGCCCTGCTAACCCCAGGGTTGCATAACTGTTATGTCCCATCCCGCACACCACGGGGGTGTAACATGAGGAATCAGACGAGGTGGGAGGCAGAGATACTTAAAGGTGAATTCCACTGATTTTTCTTAATTTCAGTGGTTGAGATACAAACAGACATTCAAATTGTTTTCATGTGAAATGGTTCATTTCTGTAGAACTTGCAGACTCCTGTCTTTACAGTGATGATGATGGAAACCAGGACTCTTAACGTCTACAATCCAAAACCACCAGTAAACCTACATGTCTTGTGAGTTTTATGTACCACTGATGATGGTAAAAATTCTTTGGGGACTATTTTGCCACAGAATAGCCTTCATGTATTCCTCCACCATGAATGGATTCAAATGAATCTATTAAAATACATTTAAACACTTTATCACAAAGTCTCGAACATCAGGCAGTTTATTCATAACGACTGCACATGACGCCTTTCTGGGGGAACCTTTTAGAGGCATTAACTCCTCAGATGTCTGATTCCTGTCATCATCACTGTCAAACGTTCCGACTCTGAGTCTGTCTAGAACAAAGCGTTTCATACTAAACCTCTGCATGAATTGTTGACGTTAACTATACTGCTCAAAAAAATAAAGGGAACACTTAAACAACACAATATAACTCCAAGTAAATCAAACTTCTGTCAAATCAAACTGTCCACTTAGGAAGGAACACTGATAATCAATTTCACAGCTGTTGTGCAAATGGAATAGAGAACAGGTGGAAGTTATTGGCAATTAGCAAGACACTCAATAAAGGAGTGGTTCTGCAGGTGGGGACCACAGACCACTTCTCAGTACCTTTTTGCTTTCTGGCTGATGTTTTCGTCACTTTTGAATGTTGGTGGTGCTTTCACACTTGTGGTAGCATGAGACGGACTCTACAACCCACACAAGTGGCTCAGGTAGTGCAGCTCATCCAGGATGGCACATCAATGACAGCTGTGGCAAGAAGCTTTGCTGTGTCTGTCAGCGTAGTGTCCAGAGCCTGGAGGCGCTACCAGGAGACGTGGAGGAGGCCGTAGGAGGGCAACAACCCAGCAGTAGGGCCGCTACCTCCACCTTTGTGCAAGGAGGAACAGGAGGAGCACTGCCAGAGCCCTGCAAAATGTCCTCCAGCAGGCCACAAATGTGCATGTGTCTGCAGAAACGGTTAGAAACCGACTCCGTGAGGATGGTATGAGGGCCCGACGTCCACAGATGGGGGTTGTGCTCACAGTCCAACACCGTGCACTACGCTTGGCATTTGCCAGAGAACACCAGGATTGGCAAATTCGCCACTGGTGCCCTGTGCTGTTCACAGATGAAAGCAGGTCCACACTGAGCACATGTGACAGATATGATAGAGTCTGGAGACGCAGTGGAAAGCCATCTGCTGCCTGCAACATCCTTCAGCATGACCGGTTTGGCAGTTGGTCAATAATGGTGTGGGGTGGCATTTCTTTGGAGGGCCGCACAGCCCACCATGTGCTCGCCAGAGGTAGCCTGACTGCCATTAGGTACCGAGACCCCTTGTGAGATCATATGCTGGTATGGTTGGTCCTGGGTTCCTCCTAATGCAGGACAATTCTAGACCTCATGTGGCTGGAGTGTGTCAGCAGTTCCTGCAAGATGAAGGCATTGAAGTTATGGACTGGCCCACCCTATCCCCAGACCTGAATCCGATTGAGTACTGGTATGATCTGGGACATCATGTCTCGCTCCATCCACCAAAGCCACTTTGCACCACAGACTGTCCAGGAGTTGGCGGATGCTTTAGTCCAGGTCTGGGATGAGATCCCTCAGGAGACCATCCGACACCTCATCAGGAGCATGCCCAGGCATTGTAGGGAGGTCATACAGGCAAATGGAGGCCACACACAATACTGAGCCTCATTTTGACTTGTTTTAAGGACATCACATCAAAGTTGAATCAGCCTGTCGTGTGTTTTTCCACTTTAATTTTGTGTGTGACTTCAAATCCAGGCCTCCATTGGTTAATAAATTTGATTTCCATTGATGATTTTTGTCTGACTTTGTTGTCAGCACATTCAACTTTGTACAGAACAAAGTATTCAATGAGAATATTTCATTCATTCAGATCTAGGATGTGTTATTTGAGTTTTCCCTTTATTTTTTTGAGCAGTGTGTTTAATCATGCAGAAAATTTGAAAAATGGGTGGAGTTCCCCTTTAAATCACAGAGCTGACCTGAGGTGTGTTGAGCTGCATTTCCCTGCATATTATTCAGCACTTTATAAAGCTGTTGGCTCCTGATTTTGTTTCTTTTAGGAGTCAGTGGCTCCTGCAGCTGTTTTTGTCTGGAGCCCAGTGACATGAGTACAGAGACTCGACTTGGATTTGAACCACTGATACTCGAGTCAGACCTGAATCAGCTCGTCTGTTAGGTGCCAGGTTTAGTGGTCTCTCTCTCTCTCTCTCTCTCTCTCTCTCTCTCTCTCTCTCTCTCTCTCTCTCTCTCTCTCTCTCTCTCTGTCTGTCTGTCTGTCTCTCTCTCTCTCTCTCTCTCTCTCTCTCTCTCTCTCTCTCTCTCTCTCTCTCTCTCTCTCTCTCTCTCTCTCTCTCTCTCTCTCTCTCTCTCTCTCACACTCACACACACACACGTGCTCCCCAGGGAAGGAGCTGTTTTGATATTTTTTGCTTTTGATCTGAATGGAATCTCAGCTTACTAATCAATACAGCTGGATCTGAGACTGTTGGACTGATTTATTGATTCAGGTCAGAGTCACAGCATCAAACAGCACACGGACAGCTGGACTTCAGGCTGGAACTGTGGATGGTTACAACTTGTGAAAGGCAAATAGCAAAATATTCTGGGTTCATGCAGGGTTTAGTGATGTGAATTGACAGTAAATCTGGTTTAGTGGAATCAGTTTAGTTTAGTATCAATTAGACTTGTGCTTGTTTTAACAGAGCAGTCAGATTTAGTTTAATGCACAGCTGTGTGTTAAATCCTGAATTGACAGTTCAGCTGAATCTGTGTTGTTAAACTGTGTTAATGCCTTAAAACAGTAATGATCACAAAATACAACAATGAGCAAAATCAGTTTAATGTCATTCTGTTTAAATTTCATTTCACAGCATTTCATCACAAACTTCTGAGAAATCTGCTCCTATTTTACAGACAAATCTTCAATCCAGAGTAACTTCTCGCTGCTGTTTTGTTTAATATGACTGTTTTATCACATCATCATAAAAGTGTTTCCATTTCTTTATCAGTTCACTGGTATCTGCTGCCTTCTGTCCAGTTTTGTATCCACAGCTCAACAAAAACAGAATCACTTGATCAGTCGTATCATTTTATTGTGCTCACATTTTACATTATATAGATCTGTTTAAGGGACCCTAATTAAACCCACAACAGGGAAATTTCACCTCTACATTTTAACCCATTCATGCAGTGAAACCACATACATACTAGTGAATGCGAACACACTAGGGGGCAGTGTGCATTCTTGCCCAGAGCAGTGGGCAGCCCTATCCATAGTGCCTGGGGAGCTCCTGGGGCTTAGGTACCTTGCTTAAGGGCACTTCAGTCATGCACTCTCAGCTCAGGGGATCAAACCGGTGACCTACCCTTTGGCCCACGACTGCCCTCAAACAAGTCTGTGCATTGGCCAGGAATCGAACCCAGGTGAGAATCTCACCACTGAACCACCAATTTACGCTGGAAGGTCCTGTTTATTTTTGCATTCCACTCAAACAGGTGTCAAACTCTTCATCTGATTTGCTGTAAAAATAGTGATTTTTATTCAATATGTTAATCTGCCAAATATGCATAAAATATGTAAATCTAGCTCCTGAGGCAAAGCACTGTTCTTACGAATGGCACCTACAGCGCCCCCTGTGGGGAATCTTCAGCCTGCATGACGCTGACACAAATGAACAAATCATTGCAAATGCAACAAATTAAATCTCAACCAGGAAATCTCGAAAAAGCACAACAGGTCTTGTTTTTCAGTTTAGATCAACAGATTAGACTAGATTAGTAAGTATGAGATTAATCGGATGCCTTTTAGAAACTTAGTCTACAGTTAACTTATTCAGTTAATTATACAGACTTCAAATGAAATAAATGATTTTGACAGAACTTGAGTTTTAAAGATCCCCGCATTAAAAGAAGAAACCTTTAAACTCTGTTTAGGTTTCTGATCTAAAAACACGCCAACACTCTACATTCTTACAATCAATCAAGAAATTTCATCTTTTCTAGTGAAGAGCTCCAAATGTTTTCAAGCTGATTCATCTCATACATTCAGATCTAGTCTAGTCTGTTCATCTTAAATCAACAGATCAGATTTAAAAGTAAAGTTTCTCCAGAACTGAGCTTGAAGCTTCTTCAAACTTTCTCATCTCAAGAAATCAGGTTTTATGGAAATGCTAAGATCAATTTGTCCAGTTTTTGCTGTTTTTAGATTATTATAATGGCATCTCTTCAAGTTGATGTGCCAGAGAAAATCAATATTTACCTATTTCAAGATTTGTAACAATCATTCTTGTAAAATAGGCTTTGTTCCTTATCTTGATTGTTTCATGTCTAAAAATGACTCTTTATACAGTCTGAATCCTCCAACCATCAGAAAATCAAATATCAGAACACAGATCAGTTCTGATTAAAGAGGATGAATTCTAAACACAAAATTCACTTTAACTAAATAGTCTCTTCTCACAGATCCACACATGCTGTCCAGAACATTTAATATTACTCCAGTTCAGTACAGGATCAGACCCAGAGCCAGTTACAACGCATGATCCATAAATTTTTGGTTGTCCAGATCTCCAGAAGCTGAAAGAGAGAATGATAGTATGTAGTGTGAGTATCAGAGCAGTGAGGAGTCAGTGGAGCAGATTTACTGTGATACTGAGAGTAAACAGTGTGGAGGAAACATATTCATTCACTCATAAACGAGGATTAACCCTGAGCTGAAAACAGCAGACACTTCTTGATGTGTTTGGACTGAACATTATATTATATTATAATATTTACAGTGGATTTTATAAACAAATTTACAAGTGAAACATTTTACTGGTAAAAATTCATTTATTACAAGGAAAAACAGAATATATAGTAGTGGATATTTCATACTTAATCTTGAAATGCATGTGCATGACCATATCCAGAAAGTCAGTTTATTCTTTAATTTTAGGAAAAGATACTCAGAAATAAAAATCAATATAATTAAATAAAAGTACAAACAAAAGTAGAATTTTAAGGTTTCTTTTGTTTGAATAGTATAAACTATATAAGTCATATAAATTTCCTGATCATTTTATTTTCATGATTTAAATATAAAAAAGTCTCTATCAAACAATTGAATATTATTACTCAGAACATTACTGAAAATTTGCAGCTCTTTGTCTGAGAATATATTTTTTTTCCTCTGCCAAAAGAAACAAAATCAGAGTTTCAGTTGATGTGGGTCTTTAAAATGTGTAATGTTGATTGTGATTGGCTGTTACTCAGGACACATGAATACTTCAGTGTTACAGCGACACCAGCACTGGTCACCACCACAGTGACTTTATGAACAGCTCTTATTGACCTGCTGCACATCTTGTATGATGCTGCTCTGTCACTGCTGTTTTATGAACCTGGCCCAGAAACTGCATCATCACCAGAGTACAGTTCAGTGGTCTCTTACCTAGTGGTCAGTGCTGAGTTATCAACCCATCTCCAAGGTCCCTCTATGACTCTGTAACTCCAAAGACCAATCCAAGCTGTCTGACCTCCTCTCACATTTTGAACAAAGTCCTGTTGAAGTCAGATGACCATTAAAATACATTAGCAAAAACTCACAACACATGACTGATTATCTCACATGTAACTGCTTATTATAAGAACAGCAGCAGCAGCAGCAATGACAGTCTAATCGGGGTCTTTTACAGCTCTAGACACAGACGTCTGGGTGACTGCTTGTTATCCAGTGACTCTAATTCTCATTCCAGTGAGAGAAGAGAGATTACATTCAGACACAGTCACCACTGATCATCTTAAAGCTGCTTTGATTTGGTTTGTTGAAGAGAAAAGTCTCTCCACGCTGCAAACACTGATACTTAAATGACTCGTAACATAGATGCTGCCTGTTTTTAATGAAAGAGTTTAGTGTTGTTTGTGAAAACTGGTAAAGTTTAAATGTGCATCATTCGCTCTCCAGTTCATACAGTCTGTATATATACAAAATGAGCCTGTTTAGAATTAATAACACATTTTCATATATCCTCCTACAACAGTTTAGCCCCGCCCTCTCACAATGAAGTTATAAGGAGTGTTTCAGTCTGAACTACTTTTTAAATGAGCTGCAGTAAATGGCAGTCAATCAGGTAATTTATATATACACTGCTCAAAAAAATAAAGGGATCACTCAAATAACACATCCTAGATCTGAATGAATGAAATATTCTCATTGAATACTTTGTTCTGTACAAAGTTGAATGGGCTGACAACAAAATCACACAAAAATCATCAATGGAAATCTAATTTATTAACCAATGGAGGCCTGGATTTGATTTGGAGTCACACACAAAATTAAGGTGGAAAAACACTACAGGCTGATCCAACTTTGATGTGATGTCCTTAAAACAAGTCAAAATGAGGCTCAATATTGTGTGTGGCCTCCACGTGCCTGTATGACGTCCCTACAATGCCTGGGCATGCTCCTGATGAGGTGGCAGATGGTCTCCTGAGGGATCTCATCCCAGACTTGGACTAAAGCATCCGCCAACTCCTGGACAGTCTGTGGTGCAACATGACGTTGGTGGATGGAGCGAGACGTGATGTCCCAGATGTACTCAAGCACATTCAGGTCTGGGGAACGGGCGAGCCAGTCCACAGCTTCAATGCCTTCATCTTGTAGGAACTGCTGACACACTCCAGCCACATGAGGTCTAGCATTCTCCAGCATTAGGAGGAACCCAGGGCCAACTGCACCAGCATATGGTCTCACAAGGGGTCTGAGGATCTCATCTCGGTACCTAATGGCAGTCAGGCTACATCTGGCGAGCACAAGGAGGGCTGTGCGGCCCTCCAAAGAAATGCCACCCCACACCATTACTGACCCACTGCCAAACCGGTCATGCTGAAGGATGTTGCAGGCAGCAGATCGCTCTCCACAGCGTCTCCAGACTCTGTCACGTGTCACGTGCTCACTGTGAACCTGCTTTCATCTGTGAAGAGCACAGGGCGCCAGTGGTCCTGCTGCTGGGTTGTTGCCCTCCCACAGCCTCCTCCACATCTCCTGGTGTACTGGCCTGTCTCCTGGTAGTGCCTCCAGCCTCTGGACACTATGCTGACAGACACAGCAAACCTTCTTGCCACAGCTCGCATTGATGTCCCATCCTGGATGAGCTGTACTACCTGAGCCACTTGTGTGGGTTGTAGAGTCCGTCTCATGCTACCACGAGTGGGAAAGCACCACCAACATTCAAAAGTGACCAAAACATCAGCCAGAAAGCAACAGTACTGAGAAGTGGTCTGTGGTCCTCACCTGCAGAACCACTCCTTTATTGAGTGTGTCTTGCTAATTGCCAATAATTTCCACCTGTTGTCTATTCCATTTGCACAACAGCTGTGAAATTGATTGTCAATCAGTGTTGCTTCCTAAGTGGACAGTTTGATTTGACAGAAGTTTGATTTACTTGGAGTTATATTGTGTTGTTTAAGTGTTCCCTTTATTTTTTTGAGCAGTGTGTGTGTGTGTGTGTGTGTGTGTGTGTGCGTATATATATATATATATATATATATATATATATATATATAATTATAGGCACAGTAACAGCCTGTTTAATTCTAAGGGAAGAATGGAGTTTGGAAAATGATCATATAAGAATGAATTATCACTGTTTTTGGCATATAAATCCACATAAACACCAAACATGGACCATTTTTAGGAAAATGAAAGAAAGATGTAGAATATGAGCTTTTAATGAAAATTTAAAACTCTTTATTACCAACATTAGTTAATGCCAGATGAACAGTAAAGTATGAAGCTATAAACTTTGTGTAAAAGTGTCTTGAATTTTTTCTTTTATTTACCCCACAAAACACTCACCTGCTCTTCTTTGCTATTTATGATCAGCAGGTCTGCTCCTCTCTCTCTGCAGTCCTGTCTGCTGTTATCCCAGCCCTTCCTCTCAGTAGAGATGTAATAAAGACTGGAACTGAAGTATCTCCATCCTAGTTGGTTAATAAATCTCTCTGTTCAGACAGAATGATATGAGTGATTCCCAGAACACGTTGATAACAATCATACATTATTAGTGCATTTATTAATAAAGTCAGAACTAAAAACTCTAATTTCTTACATTGAACATAATTTATTCAAATAAGACGTGTTTACCTTCCATATGAATCACTGAATATAAAGGGAATAATCAGCATTTATATGCTGTAACTTACATGTTTGATTTCATGGTTATGTGAAGTTACTGTGTGCATTCAAGCCTCATGTGTCACTGATCACCAGCAGTAGCCTTTTCAATTTTATATTTAATCTTTTATCTTTATTTTTATTTAATTTTATTATTTTTTTATTTGTGTCTTAATTATTTATTACATTATTTAGTCCGTTGGTGTTGGTGCAGTTTGTAGTTTGTGTTTCATTGTGTTCCTAATATAATCCACAGAATTACAGCATGTAAACAGTTGTGTAATGAATAATAATAATAAATTGATAATAAATTACATTTGTATAGCGCCTTTCACAAACCCAAGGTCACTCCACATTGCATGGGGAAAAAAAAGACTAAGCAGTGAAGGAGGAAGAAAAATGCTTATGAAAGAGAAAAGTGTTGAATTCAGATTTGAAGGAGGAGAAAGAAGAGCAGTCCTGGGGGGATTGAGGAAGAGAGTATTTTAATTAAGGGCACATGTGTTTCCTTTCTTGTTCTTCATTCTGTTTATTCTTGTTCTACTTGTTAATAGTGTGCTGGTCTGATCAGTTCAGGATGTTACTATCATACATGTGTGCACTCAGCTATACAAGTGTAGCACACTTGGCAAAATAAAGTGAGTCTGATTCTGTAGTGAGAGCAGAATAGAACCAGTTACAGAATAAACAGAGTAAACCAGTTAAAGTGAGTCTGTCAGCAGCAATGTGTGATGATCACCTGGCAAACCTTCATCTTTATGGACACAGATTCAACAATAACAGCTGGGCTTTTTGAGCAGTAATTATGAAGCCACATTCATATGATCTCTAATCTCATATTAAGCACTGCACTTCTGAGAGATTCATGTTAAAGATTTTCTACTTATTGCCAGCTACAAACTACACTTTGTCCCAGAGACATTTAATAGGACATGAAAAGATAACGTAGTAATTAAACACACTTTTTCATTTTACTTTTAACATATGAATACATAATGAAAGACATTTGACAAAGAACATTTGTAACTGTAACTGGTCTCTCTATATAGTCAGGTTGATGTTACTGGTCTGTAACTGATGTCTCTATATAGTCAGGTTGATGTTACTGGTCTGTAACTGGTCTCTCTCTGTGGTGAACTTGATCCACAGCACTGTGATGGCCAGCAGGAGAACACACAGCAGCCCCAGACACACTGCAGTCAGTCTGTAGCATCTGCTTCCTGCAGTGTAAAATTAGAATTGGACTATATTTACTTCTTTTAGGATTTTTTTTCGTTGGCCATAAACACACAGGCTACAAACCAAAAATACACTTACTTACAATGAATATTTCCCAGTCCTAGTATTCCCCTACAACAAGGACATGCATTGCTAGTTGTGCTGTAATGGTGTTACTTGATAGATCATCACTGTTTCTAAAAATACGTTTGTTTTACTACCTGAGTGTTGTGCTTTTATGATCTTCTTGGTTCTGGTCTCCTCCATCTACGTGTGGGGCTCATGGCCTCTAACAGTGTCTGCACTCTCATAGATATCAACCACCATCTCCACTCGCTCTCCTCTGTCCAGCTCCTCATTACTGATAACATCATAAACATTCAGAGACATCTCTGATCTATAAGACTCACTAAAACACAGGATTACTGTGTGTCTGTCTGTGTCTGCACTGCTGCACTTCTCTGCTTGGCTATATTTTATTATAATTAGCGTGATGTTAAGGAACTGACCAAATGTTTTGAACTGAATGTGGACTTTCTTTGTGTGGGTGAGATGTCAGTACACCAGAGCTCATGTGCTCAGTGTCTTGTCTTCAAGTTTGTTTTTTTAAATGTATGCTTATGTAATAACCTAATTTTTGTGCAATCCGGATATTTTATTTGTTGAAAAAATGCATTTGATTTTATTATGCACTGAGGCATGAAATGTATTTCATTTTGTTATAAATAGATAATTTCATCATTCTACAGAAAGAAAAAAACGAGTTAAAAATAGTAAATTCACTTAATTATTTCATGATTGTTTGTAAGTTAATACCCAGGTATTTGTCATGATTTCAAGTGTGCTCGCGAAATGTGAGTTCGTGAGGGAAAGTAAAATAACGCGAGAAGTGAGTTCGAGGAAGAAAAAAGAACCGCAGACTGGTGTGTGTTCGGGTGGACAGGCACGGAGATCGCTTGAGCCCAGAAAACTTTATAAACGTGCTTGCTGCTGAGTTTGTCCAGCTTGGATCCTCGTTCCTTACTCCAAATGATCGCGGGAGGAGACTGTGGCCGACCTGCGCGGTGAAGGAGTGAGTTTGAACTAGTTTTGAGGACCGAGTCGAGGAGCTAAGTTACGCTAGAGCTAGCGCTGCTGCCGACTGTGAGGATTTCGCCTTAGGAGGAGCCAAACGGGAGGAGAAAAGTGCGACACGCGGATCCAGTCAACTATCTGCATCGTGGGACGAGAGCCAGGGGAGTTGGGATTCGGTGTTGTGCATCTTCTGAGTTCGTGACGACGAGGAAAGTACTTCAGACCGGTAGTGTTACTGTTTTCATTAAGGGATATGAGCTCCAACGCGCGCCACCAAACTTAAAAGCCGAGTTTTCATACAACACTAAGAGTGCACTCTTAAAAACTTTAAAACTATACAAAAAGGCCGAAGTTAATTTATTTTTGACTGGGGGAGTTCGTGTTATGTTTGGCATTTCATTAATATAAAATTCTAAAAAGTACATTATTGTGTGGATGTTATTTTTTGTTGTACACTATATTGGTTTACCGTGGGAAACCTCTTTAGAATCAGTTAAATTCCTAGACACAGTTCATATACATTGGAATGTCTTTTTCACCACAGTGAGATTACAAATTGAAGGGAACCTATGAAAGGCGGTATCTTATAGCGAGCTGAGTGGTGAAAGGGTTACATTTTTGGGGGCTCGTTCCAGGATTATTTTTGTGTAAATATTGTTTGTGTACAGATTACCCAGTTTGGATTGAATGCAAATGTTTGGTTATTAGGTTGCTGTGCTAAATTCTGATTTTTGCTAACAAAATGGATGCAGCAAGGATTGAAAGGTGGTGTGAAAAACATCAGTTATCTTTTGCTAATGCCATTGCTTTGAGTGGTGTTTCTGATGTGACAGACGATGTTCTACTTGCAGCTCTTAACACAGTCAAGGCTATAGGAAAGACCAGAATAGTAGAGAAATGTTTCGACACAAACATTAAAACTGACTTTGTACTTGTTCAGACCTCTGCTACAGTGACTGGACAGACTTTACCAAATGCTATCGGCTTTCCTGGCAAAGTTGGTCCCTGGCCTCTTCATGTACTTCCTGCGGTCACAGAATTTGAACAATTTCAAGCCAAGCTGCTGTCATTTCTTCAAAGTGAAGGCAAAAGCATCGCTGATGTTAAAGGACTATTAAACCCTCCCTCGTTAGATGTAAATGCTGCTCTTGTCAATGCTATTAGCTCTCTTGTGGACAAATGCAATGCTGCGCCAGCTGACACTCAAAGCTACAGAAAACTGCGGATGTTTTCTGGAGTCAGACCGACCCCTAATGGCGAAGAGGAGTATGACGCTTGGGCAGAGCAAACTATACACATGCTGGAGGAATGGCAATGTGGAGACAGCGTAAAGAAACAAAGGATAGTGGAGAGTCTGAGAGGCCCAGCCTCTCAGTTCTCAAGTTCTCAAGAGCACAAAATCCCAACGCCACATCAAATGACTATATGCAGGCACTGGAAACAGCATTTGGAACCACTGAAAGTTCAGCTGATCTCCTAGTCAAGTTCAGAAGCACATTTCAAATTGAGGGAGAGAAACTGTCAACATACCTGCTACGACTCGACAAACTGCTGCATTGTGTGTTCCGGAAGGGAGGCTTGCAGTTATCTGACATGAATCGACTCCGTACTGAACAAGTTGTACGAGGCGCTTTACCACATGATATGACTGCAATGCGCATACGAATGACACACAAGCTAAGAGAACCTCTAACCTTCAGTGAACTTTTGAAAGAAGTCAGAGAAGAAGAAGATATGCTGCAGGGCAGAAATGACACTAAAAGTGCCGTAATGTCAAAAGCAGTCACTTCTGTTACCATGTCCTCACCTGAAGTCAAAACTGACCCTGAGGTGGAACGACTCAAAAGGGAACTCAAGGAAATGAAAGCTGAAATGAGCAATCTAAAAGTTGTGAGCGTCGCCACAGCTACAGTACAACCTGAAATAAAGAGTACAAACTACGAATGTGCAAATAAAAGCAAGTACAAAGGGAGCTCATTGGCACAAAGGCCAAAGACTAGTTCAGAGATTCCTCTTGGCGTATTTTGCTACAAGTGTGGAGAAGATGGTCACTACATGCGAGATTGTAATAGCCCAGAAAATCTCCTAAGAGTCAACAAACGTCTTATCAAACTGACAAAGAAATTGGGAAACTACCACGGGGCCCAGTAGTGGAACGGCCTGGGGTCCCGCTGGTAAAGACACGTTCCAAGAGCATCAAAACAGAGAAAGAAGTGGAAGACACTATTCCCCAAGGCTTAGTTGGCCCTAGTTCTGCTGTACCAGTACAGATTGAAGGCATTTACACTAAAGCTATTCTTGACACTGGTTCTCAAGTCACTCTGCTCTATAGATCCTTCTACGACAGATACCTGACTCATCTGCCATTAACGCCTATCAATGTTCTGCAGATATGGGGCCTCAGTCCCGCCGATTATCCGTATGATGGCTATTTGTCACTAAAGCTGGAGTTCAGGGAAGCTGATGTAGGTGTGACTGAGACCATTGATGCACTTGTGCTAGTCTGTCCCGATCCAGTTGTGAAAGACAATGCATCTATGCTCGTTGGCACAAACACACCCACTGTGAGAAGACTTCTAAAAAGCTACAAGGACCGTGAAGGGGGAAATGTCATGGCAGCGAAACATATCCATCCTGCTTTCAAAAAGGCTTTAGAGGAAATTTCAAAATCCCCACCTGAAACTGACACCTACAGAAGAGGATCCGTGTGGTTTGCTCAAACAAAACCAGTGACATTG
Source organism: Pygocentrus nattereri (assembly GCF_015220715.1). Classification (NCBI taxonomy): domain Eukaryota; kingdom Metazoa; phylum Chordata; class Actinopteri; order Characiformes; family Serrasalmidae; genus Pygocentrus; species Pygocentrus nattereri. Next base: position 10,485,515 of record NC_051232.1, read on the forward strand.
CGCCCAGGTGGTGTAGCAAGGGTCAAAGGTGTGCCACAATTTCAAGGGATTCCAAACACTCAAGCCATTTTGGTGGACTCACCTGATGATCTTACAGGGGAATCAAGGTTTCCAGATCAGCTCTTAGTGAGACCCGAACTGCAGTCAGCCACTGACAATTATGACAAGTATGACAATTGCCCACCTCTTCCCTGTTGATGTGCTGTCAATATCAGCCACCAGTAAAGAGATCGATCTTAAGCCTTCAAAGAAACTAACCTCATCATCTTCTGACTTTGGAACATCACCTGTTCCCGAGAAATGGAAAGAAAGACTAGTGACTAAAATGATGGAACACAGTGAAGTTTTCTCCACTCATGAGTTTGATGTAGGCTGTAGTAAAAGCACAATGCATACAATCAAAATAAACGATGACAAGCCATTTCGAGAAAGGTCCCGTCACTTACCACCTGCTGATTTAGAAGCACTCAGAGAGCATCTATTGCAGTAGAAAGGTGCTGGCATCATTACAGAATCACGCAGTCCATATGCCTCACCTATTGTGGTGGTGAAAAAGAAAACTGGCAAGATTAGGATGTGTGTGGACTATAGGACACTAAACAAGCGTACTATTCCTGATCAGTACACAGTACCCAAAATTGAATATGCACTTACCTGTCTTAATGGAAGCAAATGGTTCAGCGTTTTAGATCTGCAAAGTAGTTATTACCAAGTGCCCATGAGTGAAGCAGACAAAGAAAAGACCGCTTTTATCTGCCCACTTGGCTTCTACCAGTTCGAAAGGATGCCACAAGGGGTGTCCGGCGCTCCTGCAACATTTCAGCGTATCATGGAAAAAACAGTCGGAGACATGAATTTGCTGGAAGTTTTGGTCTATTTGGATGACCTCATAGTGTTTGGCGCTACACTTGAGCATGAGCAAAGACTATTAAAAGTGCTCAACGGCCTAAAAGAGGAAGGCCTTAAGCTGTCCTTAGACAAATGCCAGTTTTGCCAGCCATCAGTGTCTTACGTCGGACACATTGTTTCCCAGAAAGGAGTGTCTACAGATCCAAAGAAAACGGAGGCAGTCACTTCCTGGCCCCAACCAACAACTGTAACCACCCTACGATCATTTTTTGGATTCTGCGGGTATTACAGACGCTTTGTCAAAGATTATTCCAAGGTTGCTTTCCCGCTGAACCAACTTTTGTCTGGCTACCCCCCTCATGGAAAAAGGTTCAAGAATAATCAGGAACAACCCTATTTCAATCCATCTGAGCCCTTTGGTTCAAGGTGGGATGACCATTGCCAAACAGCTTTTGAAGAGTTAAAGCACCGACTCGTAAACGCTCCAGTACTAGCCTTTGCTGACCCGCAGTTACCCTATGTGCTACATGTTGACGCTAGCAGAGAGGGACTAGGGGGTGTGTAACGGAGCTCTCGTCCGTTCCATGAAATTTTAGAAAACACAAGACAACCTCCAAGTTTTAAAGACTCTTTTATTGTTACCCACATGGCTGCAGTGGCAAACACCAGGCGGACCTTTTTGAGACTCTGCAAATCAAAACAATTGTGATTTATCTTGCACTGTTCAGGGTGGCCAACTGATGGTGCAGAGAATGACCACTTTATCTATTATTCTATTTATTTGAAATAACTTTGTTTTGTGATGAGTTTGACTTACCTGTTTGTTCCAGCATGGCAGCAGCCTGTTGCAGGTCAAAGAATCCGAGCCTAGGGGGGTTGTGGGTTATGTAGTCTTGGGGTTGTCCTATAAGTGGAATGTTCCATCTCCATTGCTTGAGCAGGGGGAGGGGGACCAGCTTTCATGGTTCCAAATAGTAGTTGCAGTAGGAATGTTTTAATATTAAATGTTTTATATTTATGTTAAAATATTGATTAAATAATATAGATTAACTAAAGTAAAATTTATAAATATAAACAATTGGTACATTTTAAAACTTACCTGCAAACTTACCTGTGGTTGGTTGAACCCAATAGGTTAAGGGGTTTATAAAATGGAGAACTCGCATGTTTGGTGAGGGTGAGGGTGAGGGTGAGGGTGAGGGTGAGGGTGAGGGTGAGGGTGAGGGTGAGGGTGAGGGTGAGGGTGAGGGTGAGGGTGAGGGTGAGGGTGAAGCTGAAGCTGAAGCTGAAGCTGAGGGTGAAGCTGAAGCTGAGGGTGAAGCTGAGGGTGAAGCTGAGGGTGAAGCTGAGGGTGAAGCTGAAGCTGAAGCTAGCTTGGTGTGCAGTTCTGTTCGTAAGGCCATAGTTGAAGGCATATTTTTTGATAGGAGTTTGTATCAAGTTGATCAGTTTATGTTGTTTTGTTTTCCCTTTATTATCATTTTTCTTTTTGAATTAATTATTTTTGGGATTTTGGTACACCGTGCACTTTTTGCTGTGGACTTAATAAACCTTCCTGCATCGGAACTTCCCGTTTTCCAGTGTTTTTAAACCTCCACTCAGCTATCCTGTAACAGGGTGTTTTATATCAGGATCAAGGTGAAGGGCTAAAACCAGTTGCATTCGTAAGTCGCAGTCTAACCCCATCGGAACGTCACTATCCAGCTCACAAGTTGGAATACCTTGCCTTCAAGTGGGCCGTAGTCGACAAGCTGCATGACTATCTGTACGGTGCAAAGTCCGAACAGATAGTAACCCTTTGACGTACGTCTTGACGTCAGCCAAACTAGACGCAACAGGTCACCGTTGGCTCGCAGCCTTGTCAACATATGACTTCAGTCTCAAGTACAGAGCCGGTGCTCAAAATATTGATGCCGACGCTTTATCAAGGCGACCGCATCCTGACAAAACTGTTGAACAGCGATGGACTGACATTTACGCAGATGGTGTGAGAGCTATGTGTCAAGTGTCTACCATGATCAAGACAGATACTTGTCCTAACAAAGCAGTTGATCATTTAGGTCTTTCCATGCAGGACATAGCCAAGGCCTACTGCAACCTGTCTACACTCAGTGTCAAGGAAATGCCTATTTTGAGCCCCTCGGAGATCTCGAAGGCTCCACAAGAGGATCCCACAATTGGTGAAATATGGAAAGCTCTCAAGCAAGGAGACACAAATCAAGTTAAGTCAAAAAGTTCTGCTGGCTCACTACTACTGAGAGAGTGGGACCGACTAAAATTTCAACAAGACGTCATGTACCGAATCACTGTTCCACCTGGCCGAGCGCGCCGTTCACAGTTAGTGTTGCCAGAAAAATTTAGGTAAATGGTGCTGCATTCATGCTCCATGATGATTCTGGTCATCTCGGCATTGACAAGACCTATGGACTCGTTAGAGAAAGGTTCTATTGGCCTAAAATGAAATCCGACGTCGAAGGACACTGCAAACTCTGTGCCCGGTGCATAAAGAGAAACACACTTCCAAAGAAAGTTGCATCATTGTTCCACATGCAAAGTCATGGACCTTGTATGTATGGATTTCTTATCCATTGAACCAGACTCCAACAACACAGAAAATGTCCTGGTCATTACCGATCATTACACCCGCTATGCGCAGGCCTTCCCAACAAGAGATCAGAAATCTTCTACCGTAGCTTAATAGGACATTGTTAGATATGCTTGGGACCCTAGAGCCTGACAAAAAAACAAAATGGAGTCAACACATTTCACATTTGGTCCATGCTTACAATTGCACACCGAATGAAGCCACTGGATCCTCGCCCTATTATCTTATGTTTGGGCGTGAAGCAAGGATGCCGGTGGATTTGTGTTTTGGAACATCCAGTGATTATACAAGCAAAGACACTTATCTCCGATACATCACAGACATAAGGAAAGAGTTAAAAACTGCTTACGAACCTCCTGAGGCTGCTGCTGCAAAACAAAATAAAGGAAACAAACAGAGATACGATAAGAAAATCAAATTCTCACAATTGTTACCTGGAGACAGAGTCCTAATACGCAATCTTGGATTACAAGGAAAACATAAGCTAGCAGATCGCTGGAGCTCAACGCCTTATGTTGTAGAAAGCCAAATGTCAAACCTACCTGTGTTTCGGCTGAAACCAGAAGATGGAAGTGGACCCATCAAAACCCTGCATCGTAATCACATTTTGCCTCTGGGTCATAAAGTGTGTTTGGATTCAGTGCAAAGCTCAAGTCTTGCTCCAGAAAGAAAAAGAACAAGGAGAAAAAGAAACAATACTAGGAAAAACAACAACAAAACCATCCTCAACCTCGACATGTCAGTACAAGGCAATAATGAAGAGGAATACACAGATTCAGAAGATGAAGAATTTGGAGTCTGGTATGACATACCATTCGTGACACAAAATACAAGAGGAGACAAGGAGGCATCAGAACCATTCAGTTTGGATTTGGATATTCAGCCTGAAGATCCAGCTGCTCGAGAGGGACAGGATGCTGACAAAGACGAGACTCAACCTGACATAGCTGAGCACACTGACTTGCAAGGGACCAGTGACGCACAGCCTGACGTTCCAAACACTATGATTTTGGACTCGAACCCTGACCCTGACTCTCAAGATGACTTACGCATTGACAAGACAAGACAATCTAACCGACATAGGAAAGCCCCCTCGAGACTGACCTATGATACACCGGGTACTCCTAGTGTTACTTACCCTACCGTGAAATATGTTTCGTGTTTGTACAAGTGGATTAGTTCCCCTTTTGCGACCTAGTTGGGTTAAGTTTATTGGATTATATGCCAAGTAATGAGGGCATGCCTTTTTTTTGGTGGGGGGAGAGTGTAATAACCTGATTTTTGTGCAATCCGGATATTTTATTTTTTGAAAAAATGCATTTGATTTTATTATGCACTGAGGCATTAAATGTATTTCATTTTGTTATAAATAAATAGATAATTTCATCGTTCTACAGAAAGAAAAAAATGAGTTAAAAATAGTAAATTCACTTAATTATTTCATGATTGTTTGTAAGTTAACACCCAGGTATTTGTCATGATTTCAAGTGTGCTCGCGAAATGTGAGTTCGTGAGGGAAAGTAAAATAACACGAGAAGTGAGTTCGAGGAAGAAAAAAGAACCGCGGACTGGTGTGTGTTCAGGTGGACAGGCACGGAGATCGCTTGAGCCCAGAAAACTTTATAAAAGTGCTTGCTGCTGAGTTTGTCCGGCTTGGATCCTCGTTCCTTACTCCAAATGATCGCGGGAGGAGACCGTGGCCGACCTGCGCGGTGGAGGAGTGAGTTTGAACTAGTTTTGAGGACCGAGTCGAGGAGCTAAGCTACGCTAGAGCTAGCGCTGCTGTCGACTGTGAGGATTTCGCCTTAGGAAGAGCCAAACGGGAGGAGAAAAGTGCGACACGCGGATCCAGTCAACTATCTGCATCGTGGGACGAGAGCCAGGGGAGTTGGGATTCGGTGTTGTGCATCTTCTGAGTTCGTGACGACGAGGAAAGTACTTCAGACCGGTAGTGTTACTGTTTTCATTAAGGGATATGGGCTCCAACGCGCGCCACCAAACTTAAAAGCCGAGTTTTCATACAACACTAAGAGTGCACTCTTAAAAACTTTAAAACTATACAAAAAGGCCGAAGTTAATTTATTTTTGACTGGGGGAGTTCGTGTTATGTTTGGCATTTCATTAATATAAAATTCTAAAAAGTACATTATTGTGTGGATGTTATTTTTTGTTGTACACTATATTGGTTTACCGTGGGAAACCTCTTTAGAATCAGTTAAATTCCTAGACACAGTTCATATACATTGGAATGTCTTTTTCACCACAGTGAGATTACAAATTGAAGGGAACCTATGAAAGGCGGTATCTTATAGCGAGCTGAGTGGTGAAAGGGTTACACTTAAATTTAAGAACCAACTCTGTAAACTTATTATTGCTGAAATAATCATAATAATAATCATAATAATAATAAAGAGGTGTTATAAGAGTCTGTCGGAACATGTCTTATGTTTTTATGTAATAACATCACACAGAGCCTCAAAAACAAGGTCTCAAATGCAAAATCAACATTGTATTATATACATTAGATTAAAAAATCAACACGTTACAAAATGTTCTTTTGCATGTTGCATGCAATGACACGTTTCCACCAGAGAGGTCTCCAAATTCCCAAAACTAACATAGTGCAGCTCTAAGTTGCACTTGGTTCCTGCCAATCTAACAAGGTTTTCAATGGACAAATAAAAATACAAAATCCATTATTAAAGAAGAACACACAGGACTTCATATGCTGAAGCTCAGTTCTTTTATTTTAGTTTTTTATCTACAGTAAACAGTTCTCAAATGGAGTGTGTAATAGTGAGATGCAGATTTGCACATTAAACAGAGACGAGGCACCATTAATCTGATACCCAGGATCATCAGAGGATCTCAAATTGGTCCTGTTCAGAGCGTCCTATACTACTGGTCAGTGCTTGATGAGTGCACTCTTAAGAAGGGCTGTCTCAATACTTTTGGATAAATAGTGTGTTACAATTTTTTTACATCTTAAAAATATGGTGATTATTGCTCTGAATACATGACCTCCCAGGACACAGTGTTTCTGACGCAAAGCACCACCTTCAACAGCTTACAACATTGTTTTTTACTCTGTGGTTATGACGACTTCTGAACTCTGATCAAGTGAACATTTCTCAGTGTGGAGGTCACATGATTTGGTTTATGTGGGTGTTCTTCATAGATGGCCTTTCCTAAAACAGTACAAAATTCCTTTTTGCCATGTTATAATGAATGTTGTGTTGTTTTCTTGTCTTTATTTCAGCAAATTGTTTTAAAAAAACGATGCAAAAACAGTGGAAACTAATCTGACTGTATTACTTTTTTTTTTTTAATTCTTTTTAGGTTACAGTCTGTTTTTAACAGTCAATAATACATTTTTCAAATAACACTCCCAGCACTGCCGACTGAGTGTGACGACTTTCACAGGAAGACATCACATTGGACACGCCAGCAAAAAAACACCAGAAGACACACAAGAGGAAGCGTCACCAAGGCAACGCAGCTGAAACACTACCCACAAGTCTGAGTCAGCTGCTCTAAAATGAAACTTTCTTTGGTTCCTTTGACAGACAGGGGAATTTATCGGTATAAATAAATCTATGATTTGGGTGCAGCATGATGTGAATTCAGAGCAATATCACAGCTTTTAAATAATTAGTGGGAAGCAGGTTGCTGGGGTCTATGGGCACATGCTCAGAGGCCTTAGCCACTAGGGGGCCCCGCAAGCAATTACGACAAAATCCAAACAGCTGTTTTGACTCACGGTGGGAACTTTAGTAGTGGCACGGTGGAAAACTGTGTTACCTCCGATCTTAATCCTGATGCTCGCATACACTTCATGTGCTCCTCCAGTCACTGCTTAACATCATTATCATCTAGCACACCTGATCCTGGTAATCAAGGCCATCAAAATGAAGGGGCATCTGCCGTGTTGGATTATGTAGGATGATGACTGCATTACTGTCAGCAATGGGTTGTAATCTCATATCTCGTCATGCAGGAATACAACACATTTGAAAAATGTATGTTTGGCAATTTGCTGTGTATGTCTTTATGCAACCAGGGCAGGTCAACCCAGTTCCTTCTAAATGCCAGCATTATTTGATGAATAATTAAATGGTCAGTTTAGCCTATTTATCAGAAACATTTAATTATAGAAGTTTGCTTCTAAAGTTGTGAAAGTTTCTGAATCTGCAATAAAGCCTCGCACTCAGCTGGAGGGATGTCGCCAACTGAGTTCAGAAACCACAACTGTAAGTTCCTCAGGCAAAATGACATGACTTGGCACTTTTCACATTTATTTTAGAAGCCACTATGAACAGTTTCAGCAGTTTACATTCTAGTAGTGTGCTGGGGTGATTTCTGTACATGAACTGATGTTATACAACTCATTATTAGTGAAAGTGTACATCAGGAAAATGCAATGTACATCATTTGTAAATCTGAAAATATGGCTTTTTAGCCAAAATTCAAACTTACCACTCACAAGCACCATCATGGTGCACCATCACCAGTTATTTTAAAGTGTTACATATTCCTCAAATATATATTTAAAACATAAATGATATGTCATACAGCTCTTTGAAAGGTTGAGACCTGTTCTTTATTATTCAACATTGTTAATGTCGCTGTTAGTTAATTAATTAATTTGGAAACACAATGGTAAAATCTTTGAAATAATCTATTATTTTATAAAGGGCAAGGATGAAACCCAGTTTTGGACCAAATTTTCGTGCCAATGGTGACAAATGTCCTCTCCATGGATCACCACCTTATTATGGTGGTGGGGTTTGCGTGCTTGAATGATCCTAGGAGCTATGTTGTCTGGAGCAAAAGCTCCTGGTGGGGTCTCCCAGGATAAACTGGTCTTAGGTGACAAGTCAGGCAAAGTGTGATCCATAATTACCCTTATGAAAATAAAATTAAAACAGGACTTGTGTACCCTGCCCGGATCAGGGTTACCAGGGCCCCACCCTGGAGCCAGGCCTGGGGGAGGGGCTCACCAGCGAGTGTCTGGTGGCCAGGCATTTACTCATGGTGCCCGGCTGGGCCCAGCCCGAAGGAGCTACATGAGTCCCCCCTCCCATCGACCCACCACCGATGGGAGGGGCAGTAGTAGGGGCTCGGTGCTTTGTGGATCGGGCAGTGTCCGAAGGTGTGGGCCTTGGCGTTCTGATCCTCGGTTGCTGAAACTGGCTTTTGGATCTTGGAATGTTACCTCACTGACGGGGAATGAGCCTGAGTTGGTGCGCAAGGTTGAGAGATACCGGCTAGATATGGTCGGGCTCACCTCAACACACAGCTTGGGCTCTGGGTCCAATCTCCTTGAGAGGGGCTAGACTTTATTCTTTTCTGGAGTTGCCCAAGGTGCGAGGTGGCGGGCAGGTGTGGGCTTTCTCATAGCCCCTCGACTTGGCACCTGTATGTTGGGGTTTTCTCTGGTGGATGAGAGGGTTGCTTCCCTACGCCTTTGGGTTGGGGAACAGGTCCTGACTGTCTGTGCTTATGCACCGAACAGCAGTTCAGAGTACCCAGCCTTCTAAGAGTCCTTGGGAAGGGTACTTGAAAGTGCTCCTCCTGGAGACTCTATTGTCCTACTGGGGGACTTCAACGCTCACGTGGGCATTGACAGTGAGACCTGGAGGGGTGTGAGGGAGGGAGGAATGGCCTCTCTGATCTGAACCTGAGTGGTGTTCAGTTTTTGGACTTTTGTGCAAACCACAGTTTGTCTATCACGAACATCATGTTTGAACACAAGGATGTCCATAAGTGCACATGGCACCAGGACACCCTAGGCTGCAGTTCAATGATTGACTTTGTAGTCGTGTCATCGGACTTGCAGCCATGTGTTTTGGACACTCGGGTAAAGAGGTGGGGGAAGATGCCGGTCAGACCAGGCAAACCCAAACATATAGTGAGGGTTTGCTGGGAATGTCAGAAGAACCTGTCAGATTGATCTTTAACTCACACCTCTGTCAGAACTTTGACCAGATATCGGGGGAGGTGAGGGACATTGACTCAGAATGGGCCATGTTGTGCTCCTCCATTGTTGAAGCGGCTGACTGTAGCTGAGGCCGCAAGGTAGTTGGTGTCTGTCAGGGCGGTTATCCTCGAAATCAATGGTGGACACCCCAAGTGAGAGATGCCGTCAACCTAAAGAAGAAGTACAACGAGACATGATTGGCCGGTGGGACACCAGAGGCAGCTGACAGGTACTGACAGGCCAAGCGATCTGTGGCTTCAGTCGTCGCCAACGCAAAAACCCGGGTGTGGGAGGTGTTTGGTGAGGCCTTGGAAAGTGACTTTCATTCAGCTCCGAAAAAAGTGCCACTGGATTGGCAGACTGGGGTGGTGATGCCTCTTTTTAAAAAGGCAGGCCGGAGGGTGTGTTCCAACTACAGGGGAATCACACTCCTCAGCCTCCCTGGTAAGGCCTATGCAGGGGTATGGAGAAGAGAGTCCGGCTTATAGTCGAACCTCAGATTCAGGAGGAGCAGTGCGGGTTCTGCCCTGGTCCTGGAACAGTGGACCAACTCTTCACCCTCTCCAGGATTCTGGAGGGTTCATGGGAGTTTGCCCAACAAGTCCACATGTGCTTTGTGGATTTGGAGAAGGCATTCAACTGTGTTCCCTGGGGTATCCTTTGGGAGGTGCTTCGGGAGTACAGGGTACATGGCTCTTTGCTACGAGCCATTCAGGCCCTGTACAAACAAAGCAAGACTTTGGTTCACATGGCCGGCAGTAAGTCAGACTCATTCCCAGTGAGAGTTGGACTCAATCAGAGCTGCCCTTTGTCACAGATTCTATTCATAATTTTCATGGATAGAATTTCTAGGCACAGTCAGGGGATGGAAGGTGTCCAGTTTGGCGACCTCAAGGTCACATCGCTGCTGTTTGTGGATGTTGTGGTCCTATTGGGGACATTAGGCCGTGAACTTCAGCTTTTGCTGGATCGGTTTGCAGCCGAGTGTGAAGCGGCCGGGATGAGAATCAGTACCTTCAAATCCGAGGCCATGTTTCTCAGACGGAAAAAGGTGGAAAGCCCTCTCTGGGTTGGGGATAAGCTCTTGCCTCAAGTGGAGGAGTTTAGGTATCTTGGGGTCTTGCTCACGAGTGATGGTAAAAGGGAGCGGGAGATTGATGGATTGGTGCTGGGTCAGCAGTGATGCGGGCTCTGTACCGGTCTGTTGTGGTAAAGAAAGAGCTGAGCCATAAGGCAAGGCTCTCGATTTACCAGTCGATCTACGTTCCCACCCTCACCTATGTTCATGAGCTTTGGGTAATGACCAAAATAATGAAATCGTTAATACAAGCGGCCGAAATGAGTTTCCTCTGCAGGGAGTCTGGACTCTCCTGGGAGGTGTCACAGGCAAGTCCACCCAGAAGGAGCCCCCGGTGAAGACCCAGGACATGCTGGCATGACTATATTGCTCAGCTGGCCTGGGAGCGTCTGGGAATCCCACCCGGGGAGCTAGTGGAAGTGGCTGGGGAAAGGGAGGTTTGGGCCTCATTGAAAGGTTTAAGTTCTGTTTCTGTGGTCTAGCAGGTCTTGCACGTGTTTAGAAGTCTCATTTTCTTTTAAGACATTTTACTTAATGTTAACTTTTCGTAATTTTTTAAACTGCTGTTTTTTCTCATTTCTTTCATTTGGCTTTCTCCTACTTATGCAAGTGAAATTTCTTTTGAAAAATGAATAACTTTTACTTAATGTCTGTTTCGACTGGAAATGAAATAAATGAAGTGTTTTTTAAAAAGTACTCTGTCTAATGTAAAATATTTACATAACTGTGGTGCTCTGTTTTTTACTTTTTCTTTTTCAAGTAGGTGTGCTATGGGTCCATGCTTGAGATAGTCAGGGAATTTAGAAAGTTTGAATGTTGGTCCAGACTGTTGTATCAGTTTCATTCTTGGTAAGTCTCGTTTAGTTAGAGTTCTAACGAATGGTTGCAGTTTAGAGTTGATATATACCTTAATGTACTTTCTGTTACTTAAAGAAAAAGTTGTCCACAGGACTGGGCGAGCCATATGTCCAAATTCCAGCGAGGTGTTGTGTTGTGTTGTGTTGCCCCCAAGGTCAAGGGACAGGGTTTCTGGACCCCGGTTCAGTTGTAAATTTAAGTGAATTTGAGGTTGGGAGTGTTAAGTCAACAGATTTACACTCTTTAACTCCAGACTCGCTGGAGCCAAAAAGCCCCTAACTTTGGGTTGTTGATAAGTTAGGTAAACACAGCTTGAAATAAAGTTTAGCCAGCATTCACTACAGTGCTCATCTGTACCAATTTTGGGAAATAATCTGATATTGCAAAATGTCTGAAACCCTTAATCGAGTAGGGTGATGCTTGATTTGTGAGGGCCCAAACTGGGGCTAGGTCACCTGCTAGGACACCTCCGGCCACCAGAGGGAAGCAGAGTGCCACTCTGCCATGACATGGGGTAATCAGCAGCACCTGTCCCTCCTCTACTTAATGGAAGCCATAGGGTGTCATGGTTTGGGATTCCAACAGCAAGTGGACTCCCTGAACTCACAGGGAAGTGTATGAAGTGCTTAGTGCTGAGATGTTCAGTGAGGCCTTAGACAAGGCAGGAGCTTCTCTGTATGAAGATTTTAGAAACGAAACGGAGATGGGGTCAGCTAGCCACTCAGTCCAGCAGCAGTTATAAGTTACAGTTTGTGGCATCAGAAGTTACTGTCCAGACCACACAAATACTGCCGACACGGTTGAGTGCAAATAGTCATTTATTTTTTAGGTAGATCATGATGAAAAGTAGATCTCAAGCCAAAAAAAACATGGGCACCCCTGATCTGGTTTGATGTGAATTGCTCTGTTCTAGGGAAACCTACAGAGTCAGAGCTGTTCACAATGGTGGTGATAGGAACCAGACGTCTGAGAAATTGAATCCCTCTAAATTATTACATGAAATGGCTACCAGGATGCTGCCTCATGTCACAGTTTTGGGCTTTTTTTCCAACACATTAATAGCAGAAAGGGTTCATGTAGGTCTTTCTACAGCAAAACAGTCCCTAAAGAAAACTTTGTTTTGCAAAGCAGAGAGAATTGCTATATTTGTGTTCTAGACATTGTGACCCCTGGTTCCCATCACCACCACTGAAATTGGGTAAGTTTCTCTATAAAGAACAGTCACATCAAACCACTCTGAATGACTTTACTTACAGTCTCTTTTAAGGAGTCCTACTGCAAAAGACTGTTTGCTTCTTGCTGAATAGCATGTTCTGTTGATTCTCTAAGTGAAAAAAGATTAAGCCTCTACAGAGAACACACTGCTGCACAATTTAATGTACAACTCATGAGGCTCATGGCCTCTAACAGTGTCTGCACTCTCATAGATATCAACCACCATCTCCACTCGCTCTCCTCTGTCCAGCTCCTCATTACTGATAACATCATAAACATTCTGAGACATCTCTGATCTGTAAGACTCAATAAAACACAGGATTACTGTGTGTCTGTCTGTAAGAACACTACTGCACTGCTGCACTTCTCTGCTTGGCTATGGTTTATTATAATTAGCCTGATATTAAGGAAGTGACCAAGTGTTTAGAATTAAAAGTGGACTTCCTGTGTGTGGGTGAGATGCCAGTACACCAGAGCTCATGTGCTCAGTGTCTTGTCTTGCCATTGGTTCTGAAATTTATATAACTTTGTAAACTTATTATTTATCTTTTGTATCTTTAGCACATTGCATGTATCTACACATTTCCACCAGAGAGGTCTTCAAATTCCTATTCTGCTGGTCAGTGGAGACTATTCTCCACTGTTCTATGGAGATTAAACTAATTGTGCAGAACTGAATGCCTGTGTCAGCAATAAGTGCACTCATAAGGACTGTCTGGATTCTTTTGGACAAATAGTGTATTAGAATTGTTAATGTATTAATGGTATGATTGCATGACCTCCCAGGAGACGGTGTTTCTAATATAAAGCACCATCTCCAACATTTTTTTTTTTTTCTCAGTTTGTGGTTATGACCACATCCTGACTCTGATCGAGTGAAATGTTTCCCAGTGTTGTGCTTATTTCTGAGTGGTGGTCACATGGTTAAGTTCATGTGGGTGTTCTTCAGTGGCGTCTCTGGCACAGAACGCCTGGTGGGGCACAAACAGTAAACCATAGGGAACCCCAGTGAAACTACACACCAACCTGATCCGTTGAGAGCCAGCTGATACTGATCTGGCAGCATGAGCATCTTTAAAAATGAGCTAAGAGGGAACAGATGGAGAGGGACGAGCAGCAGCAACAAGGACAACAACAGAGCTGAAAAAGCTACTTTGCACTAAAAACTGCACTGAAAAGTTTTCCACTGCAAAGTTAGCATAGTTTGGTTTGGTTAAGTTGATTTTGTTGTTTTCGGAGTGTGAAATAAAAAAAATGGCTGCTGCAGCCTGCCTCCAGTGTCTTCTTTGTGCTCAGGGAAGCTCATGACATGCTACATTGGTGCTAAAATCTGGGAGGAGAACACCAGTGTAATGAGGGAGTTTCCGCAGCAGAAGAAGAAGCCATCAAGACCCTGGTCCACCAGCACCTGTCTGGCTGGTGTGAGCTGCAGGATGGTGAAAAGCACTGGAAGCATCTTCCGAATTAATAAATGGAGAAGCCTCAGATGGTCAGGAGCCTGCTGGCGCAGTTGCAGCTCTCTGTTGGCGTGGGGGCAGGAGCCCACCTCTCACCCTCCATCAAGATTCTCATCCCTGCTCTGAGAATGGTCGGAGCTTGCCTTGTTTCCCCCTCCCATCCCGCCTCCAAGAGTGCCCCTCACCTCTCTTGCGAACACGTGGCCGAGGACCCCGCTGTGACTGCTGCCAGCATAGCCTCCCCTGACTGACCACTGTGGAAGCCTCTATGCAGTCCGCAGTTTAATTCAACTGCCCTCCCACCCTGTGATTGGCTGTTGAAAGGAGCAGCTCATTGGCTGTTCATGCACACTGACATCATGAATGTACATTTACACTCCTATAACTGGAGTAGGAAAAAATTTAAAAATAAACAGCCATATTAAAATGTTTTATGCAGTTCGGTGTCACAGTCTTCATGTTGCCGTTGGTAAGTTCCCAATGTAATCTGAAATATAAATATGTATATGTGATGGTGGAAAATGGCCAATATGGAAAAATAAATTAAAGAAAATTAAAGCCACAACCAAATATATAAAGTCTGGGGGACGTTTATTTGAAAAATGGTTAGATGCGCAGTAAAATCATGGGTGTAAAAATGAACTGTTAAATGTTCCAGCAGAGTTGTTTGACACCCTACCAGTGCTAGTGAGTTACTCTAAAGGAGGAAAAACAACACTAGGAGTGTTAAAGCTGCTCTGTATCAGTGCACACTGTGATCGTTCTTTTGACTCACTTCAGTATCATATTAACACTGCAAAATTAACATTACAGAGTAAAATGCCATTGTTGGTAGAGTGGGACCGTATGGGCTCCAAAACAGTGTTAAAACAGAGTTCATTTAAGCGCTGCTGACAGCTGTTCTGTGTACATGAGGGACTTTCCTGGGCCACCACAGATTTTTAAATTCATTTTCACGTTATGCTCTCTGATAATAGACTATTAAAAATGTTAATGAACTGAATACACTGAATGTGTCTCTCTCCATCTCCCTCTCTCACCAGAGAAATATGAAGGACCCCAGGATTGAATGAGCAGAGGGTGTCTGCAAAAAATTGTCACAGCATTTTAAAAAGTAGTAAACACAGTAAACATACCAACATCCTCACAATCAGTTTTGTTTTGCAATTTAAAGAAAGAATTGAAAGAATTGAAAAAAGGTGTTGTTGAGGAATTGATATGGAAATCAGGACCATCAACTCCAGGTTGATCCTGAATAAATGTACTGATGCTGATTCAGGACCCAAGCAGTCACCTTGGAAACCATAGTAACCGCCTAGCCAACACCCTAGCAATCACTTGCGATACATAAAAACAGCTTAGTGAAACTCTAGCAATCACCTAGGAAACCATAGCAACTGCCTAGCAACACCCTACCAACCACCTGGGATACCATAGCAACTGCATAACAACACCCTAGCAACCACATGGGATACCACAGCAACTGCATAACAACACCCTAGCAACTACCTGGGAAACCACAGCAACTGCCTAGCAATAGCCTAGCAATCACTAGTGATACCCCTGAAATCACCTAGCAACATCTTGGCAAGCTTCAAGAAATGCACTTTTCTAGTTACATTGTGTCTCCTCAGAACTGAATATGTGTATCTTTTACACATCTTTTAAATTTTTACATTTTTCATGATTCTTTTTTTATTCTATATTCAATTTTTGTTCTTTATTCTATTTATTCTTTTTTACCTTAGTGAGATTTAAGTCAGCTAAAGTGAGTCTGTTAGCAGCATCCTGTGAGGTTCATCTGGCAATTCTTCATCTAGTTGTATTTTTAATGAACACGGATTTCAACAATAACAACTAGGCTATTTTAATTATGTAGCCACATTCTGTATGTCCTCTGACATGCAGCGCTTTTGTGAGAAGTAAAAGTTTGTAACATTACAGTTTTTGCTACTTTCAGGTTTCATTGACTGTAGTGGCGGCTACAAACTGCACCTTGTCCCAGAGACATTTAATAGGATGTAAAATGATGATGTATTAAGTAGAAACACCTTTTGACCGATTTAAAAACAGTAATGAACTACTAGTAATGAAAGACTGTGTTCAACTGAATGTGCTCATGAAAATAAGGTGGATTAGCTACATATTAGCAGTCTAACTGATTAGCCTAACTAGCATGCACCCTAGCCAGCTGACTAAATGTGCTAAGATTGCTATGTGTCCCATGTGTCCCGAGTTTGATGAATCATAAATGAGGTGTGGCTTTAATAAAGTCAGTGAATGTTGTATATAAAATAATGATCTACACAAATGCTTCATTCCTTTTGTTAATAGCTCAGCTAACATTAGCTCGCTACAGTAAAACTACTGGCAGTGCTGCCTTGGACTTAAATGGATAACTGTTGCAAAATGCAGCCAGTATTTAAATCTTTTCAACAAATGAGCAGTTTTTCTAACTTTTCTTACAAAATACTAAAATACTGGTGCATTGTACAGTGGCTCAGTGAGGATACGAGGCTCACATTGATGACATCACTTTGGTTAGAGGGAACATTGTTTCAGAAACAGCAAAGGGATTAATAAAGAAATCACGTTTACCCATTACTTACCAAGTTCACTAATCTTCTTACTGAATCCATCTCTCTCTGTCTGTAACTGGACTCTCTCTTTAGTTAGGATGGTGTTACTGGTCTGTAGCTGGTCTCTCTCTTTAGTTAGGATGGTGTACCTGGTCTGCAGCTGGTCTCTCTCTTTAGTCAGGTTGGTGTACCTGGTCTGTAGCTTGTCTCTCTCTTTAGTTAGGATGGTGTAATTGGTCTGTAGCTGGCCTGTTTCTATAGTCAGGTTGGTGTGACTGGTCTGTAGCTTGTCTTTCTCTTCAGTGAATTTAAACCACAGCACTGTGGCAGTCAGCAGGAGAACACACAGCAGCCCCAGACACGCTGCAGTCCATCTGTAGTATCTGCTTCCTGCAGGGTAAAATTAGAATTTGACTATATTTACTTCTTTTAGGATTTTTTTTACGTTATATGTTATAAACACACAGGCTACACACCAAAAATACACTTACTTACAATGAATATTTCCCAGTCCTAGTATTCCCCTACAACACTGACATGCATTGCTAGCTGTGCTGTAATGGTGTTACTTGATAGATCATCACTATTTCTGAAAATAGGTTTGTTTTACTACCTGAATGTTGTGCTTTTATGATCGTCTTGGTTCTGGTTTCCTCCATCTCTGTGTGGGGCTCATGGCCTCTAACAGTGTCTGCACTCTCATAGATATCAACCACCATCTCCACTCGCTCTCCTCTGTCCAGCTCCTCATTACTGATAACATCATAAACATTCGGAGACATCTCTGATCTACAAGACTCACTAAAACACAGGATTACTGTGTGTCTGTCTGTAAGACTTATTTCTACTAAAGCGTGAAAGTCATTTAAAAGTCAAAGGCATTGGGTCTGAGTCCAGACCATGTGATACCGTCTCTCAGTACAGTACAAACAGTCCTTGCTCTCTTTGAAGAATGTTGGAAGGTGCTATAACAAGGCAATAGATTAGAGGATTTCCAGTTCCGGTTGAGAGTACGCTGTGCACTTTGTTTGCTGCCGCTTCTCGCTGGATTTTCTTCTATTTGTTTTTTTTCTTTTTTCTCTTTTTCACTTTTCTGTCTGTTATACTTTGCTGGACTTTACCTCGACTGCTCTGGATTTGGGTTTTCTCTGGACACGTGTTTTGATCTGCTGCTGCAGCTTTGCTTGCGCTGTGGTGACATTCCTGGCTTTTTGGTTACACCGGCAGTTTCATTGACTGCTGTTGCTGGCTGCGAGCCTGCCTGCCAGCCGGCCTGCACGAACGGCACATTCCTAACTTTTGGTTTCACCGGCAATTTCGTTGGCTATTGCTGCTAGCTGCGAGCCTGCTTGCACGAACCGCCCCTGTGGCTCTGATGTCGTGCGGGTGGCTAAATGGGCTTGCGGTGTGTTTACTTTTGCCTTTTCTCGGACTATCATTTTTTGATCGGGCGATGGAGGAATTAACTGGTACTCCGAGCCTTTATCCTATTTACTCATACTCCAGCGAGGACTTACGAAGGCTGCGTTCTTTCCGTCGGCTTGATGCTCCCACTTACAATCTTTGCTGCTCTATCAGCATCTCTAGACGACCCCGATATATACATCGTGGCCGTAAATGTCAGATTTATCTAGCACCTCAGGCACTGTGCATCAATCATCCCGCAGTACGGATTACTGATCGTTGCTTTAGGCGACGCCCTGGAAGAGCGCATCGTGGAGTGAACCGTAGGTTTCTACTGGAGGTCCCTCGTTCTACATCGTCGCATCAGTCTGCTCCTTCGATCTCGGCACATCGTCTATCTAACCTGGCACTACTGAACTGTCGCTCGCTCACAGATAAGGCTGCATTAGTCAATGACCTTATCGACCAGCATCAGTTGGATCTCTTCTTTTTAACTGAAACGTGGCAGGTACCGGGTGACTTTTCTTACCTGAATGCTGCTTCTCCCCCTAATTTTAATTATCTGGCCTCACCTAGAAAAACAGGTAGAGGTGGGGGACTGGCGGTTTTATTCAGGGACAATTTTGAATTGACTTTGGGCAACCCGCAAGATGTTTCCTCTTTTGAAGTCATGGTTCTCAAGGCTCCTGGGTGTATCTTCTTAATGATTTACCGCCCCCCGAAGAGTTCTCTGACTGAATTTTTGTCAGAATTTGGGGAGATCTTGGCGTTTGCCAGTTCACTCTCCTCTTCCATCATTGTTCTTGGCGATGTTAATATCCACCTTGACTCTAACTCTTCTGCCTCTTCAGAATTCCTGTCATTGATAAGCTGTTTTGATCTAACTCAACACGTTGACTTTCCGACTCATAAGAAGGGTCATATTCTGGACATAATCTGTTCTACGGGTGGGATTATTACTAATATAACTGGACATTGTGTTGGTGTGTCTGACCATATACTAATCAATGCCTCTTTCTCTCCACCTGTTCCTAAACCTCACTCAAAATCTGTACTTACTTATCGTAATGTTAAGGCTATTGATTGTCCTTCTCTGTTGGCCTCTCTGGAAACGTTTAATTTTGCCCATCTTAGTTCAATGCAATCCACTGATGATGCTATATCTTTCTATAACTGTACTCTACGTGCTTGTCTTGACACCTTGGCACCGATGAAAACTAGATCTGTGCCTTCTACTCATAGATCGCCTTGGTTTACTCCTGCTCTCCGCAATATGAAAACAGCTGGAAGACGTCTAGAACGTCTTTTTAAGAAATCCGGGTTGCAGGTTCACTATCTAGCTTACACTGATCATCTGGCCTCATACAAAGTAGCACTAAACAATGCTCGTGCATCATACTACGCGGATGTTTTCAGTGCTGCTGGTCAGAATCCCAAGCTTCTGTTTTCAGTGGTAAATAAGCTTCTGCGACCCCCATCAACTCCAAATACTGCCTCAACTGATCTATGTAATGCCTTTCTGAAATTCTACGGTAACAAGGTGTCAACCATCTATAAAGACCTGTTGAATACCCCTGTTGACTACCATGGGCCTATCGTTTTCTCTCCAACTCTGTCACTTTCTTTTTCAAATTTCTCTCTGACTGACTCAACTTCTATTGTCAATATTATAGCTAACTCTAAGACTTCATCCTCTCGACTGGACCCTGTTCCTACCCATCTTCTTCAATGCTGTGTCTCTATCTTTTCCGAACCAATATGCCACTTGGTTAATCTTTCACTCACTTCTGGATATGTTCCTGTGTCTTTAAAAACAGCAGCTGTCACACCTATCATTAAGAAACCTGACTCAGATATAACAATTTTGAGCAATTACAGGCCTATTTCAAATCTCCCATTCATCTCTAAAGTTCTAGAAAAGGTCGTGGCTTCCCAGCTGCTTGATTTTTTGAACTCTAATGATCTATTTGAAAAATTTCAATCTGGTTTTCGTTTGCATCATAGCACAGAGACTGCTCTTCTCTGTGTCCTAAATGACCTTCTCCTTTCCGCGGATACAGGTTGCATCTCCATTCTTTTGCTTCTTGATCTCACTGCTGCTTTCGACACAGTAAATCACAATGTTCTCTTAACTAGGCTCACTGAGATTGGTCTCTCTGGAACCGTACTATCCTGGTTCCACTCGTATCTGACTAACAGGCTTCAATTTATTTCAATTGGGAACCATACGTCTGACACAGTGCCCATTGAACATGGTGTCCCTCAGGGTTCCGTCCTTGGTCCCCTCCTTTTTATAATCTATATTCTCCCCCTCGGTTATATTTTTCGTAGTCACAATTTACACTTTCATTGCTATGCTGATGATACTCAGATCTATCTCAGCTTCAAACCAGCAGCACTGTTTCCCCCACCCCAGTTAAATAGATGTCTTACTGACCTGAACTCCTGGCTTAGGGCAAATTTTCTTTCTTTAAATGCACACAAAACCGAGTTTATAGTTACTGGCTCCAAGTCAACTGTTAACGCTCTCAAAAATCTTGCTCTCACTGTAAATTATATTACAATCACTCCATCTGTCACTGTCCGAAACCTAGGTGTTCTTTTTGACCCTTCTTTGTCTTTTGAACCGCACATCAAGTCTCTGTCTAGGTCGGCATTTTTCCACCTTCGCAATATTTCACGTATCCGTCCTTTACTGTCCCCGGCTGCAGCTGAGTCTCTGGTCCATGCTTTTGTTACTTCTCGCCTGGACTATTGTAACTCATTGCTCTATGGGCTCCCCGCTAAGTCACTTAGGTTGTTACAAATAGTGCAAAATTCTGCAGCACGGATTCTCACATACACTAAAAAATCTGAGCACATTACTCCTGTTCTTCAGAGACTTCATTGGCTGCCCATTACTTTACGTATTCGCTATAAAATTCTACTTCTCACATTCAAGGCACTTCATGGCCTGGCTCCTGCATACTTACTCGACCTTCTAATACCCTACAAGCCCACTCGTAACCTCAGGTCTTCGGAAGCAGGCCTTCTAGTGGTCCCTAGGTTCAGGCTCAGCTCTATGGGTGGTCGTTCCTTCAGTGTTGCGGCCCCCTTGCTCTGGAACTCTCTTCCTCTCTCTCTTTGCTCTACCTCTTCTCTTTCTCATTTCAAATCTTTATTGAAATCTCATCTTTTTCTCCTTCATTTTTCTCCTGCATCTTCCTCGGGCCTTGTGTAAGGTGATATGCATTTTGTAAAGCGACCTTGGGTTTTGTGTAAAGGCGCTATATAAGTTCAACTTATTATTATTATTATTATTATTATTATTATTAATAGATGACCGCATACACATATCAGTCACACATCAATGCACATTATGCCTCCCTTGATGAGCTGAGCGGTGTTAATATGAGGTGTTATAACTGACTGTTTCACAGTGAAGATGCACATTGTCAGACACTTTAGGCTGAAGAGGCCTAATGTGTCTTTTAGTGTGTAGCTTGACTGTGAATGTGATGCAGTCAGTTATAACACCAATAGATTACACTATAATCCATAAATATCTATGTTTTCAATGCAGTTTCAATTAATTCGATAGGCTGAATGGATCATATATAAAAAAAATTAAAAATAAAAATATAAAATCCATCATTGAACAAGACACACACACACAGATCTTTACTCTGCTCAAGTTATTTTACAGGTCAGTTCTTTGTTTATATATCATTTAGTAGGACAATCCTGAAATCTGGGGCTGATACAGTCGTCTTGCTCCCCCACTAACTGTATCACTGTCTGCTTCAGTGTTCATGATGTGACACACTGTAGTCTCAGTATCAGTCACTTGAGGTGCACAAGGACTTACACTGCATGTCCAAAAATGTGTGGACACCCATCCAATGTCCAATGTTTCTGTAATGAAGTATATGAGCAGCGAGTTTATGCTCGCATTGTTGCAGTATCAGCCTCAACTCTTCTAGGAAGGCTTCACACTAGATGGTAGAACACTGCTGTGAGGATCTGATTGCATTCAGCCACAAGAGCAGTAACATTAGTGAGGTCAGGAACTGATATTGGATGATGGGATCTGGATCACTCAAACTCAAAGTATTGGATGGAGCTCCCTCACTCCAGAGAACACACCTCCACTGCTACACAGCTCAATGCCCCTCTACCCAATGCTTATGCGGGAATGTGATGCTAATCCAGAGCCGTGGTTGGATCTACCATATGGGTGACTTGAGTGACTGCCCAGAGGTTTTTAACAAGGCCTTATCTGAGGAGCTAACAATAGTTCAATTTGTTGTGAAGCATTAACAGCTCATTTGCACATTAAACAGAGGTGGAGCACCCTGTTTGTCCTTCACAAGAAGACATCACACTGACCACACCAGCATGAACAACAGAGGAAGCACAAGAGGAAACATCACCAAGGCAACACAACTGAAACGCTACCCACATCAAATGAACCCAGGCTCACGTCAAAGACATCAAAAGGAACATAGTTTCAAGAACAGCAAGGGGCTTTTGATCCAGGAACACGTCTCACTTTTAAAGAATCACATTAACCACCTACTCACTCACCCAGTTCAGAAAACTCTCCAATCCATCTCTCTCTTTCTGTAGCTGGTCTCTCTCTTTAGCCAGTTTGGCATTACTGGTCTGTAACTGGTCTCTGTCTGAGGTCATGTTGGTGTAACTGGTCTGTAACTGGTCTCTCTCTTTAGTCATGTTGGTGTAACTGGTCTGTAAGTCGTTTCTCTCTGCAGTGAACATGAACCATGGCAGTGTGATGGCAGTAAGCAGGAGAACACACAGCAGCCCCAGACGCACTGCAGTCAGTCTGTGGTTTCTGCTTCTTGCAGTGTTTCTCTCTAAGGAGAACCGATACAGAGATGCTTCAGTCACAAACAGTAATCGACTTTTAAGCACAGATGAACACGGACTAGGCTCTCTTTAACTAGTTTGACCTCACTGGAGTCTGCAGTTTAAGAAGACGCCATCAACCGTCATGAATGACTGAGACGTTTTTGCAAACCAACAGTAAATGAGTTTTTACCATCAATAGGGACTGGAACCGTGGTTAACTGTAACCAAGCAAAGGCCTAACATCAACACTAAGACCCCGTTCACACATGGTCACTTCATGCTTCTTGAGTATCAGGGTTATATCTGAATAAGACTGAACCACATAAAAATAAAAGTGTAAACACACTCAAGACGCATTTAAAACAAACACAATTCTGATCACTCAAACCACTTCAGGAGGCGGTCTGAGACGTATTTGACCCACACTATAACTGTGCAGTCACATTAGTGTCTCCAAGATACACTTAACAACCAAAACTTCTCACCATGCAGTACATGACTAGGCATGTGATCTGTGTCTGTCAGGAAAATAATCTTGGAGGACACACACACTTGGGCACTGGACAAAACAAAATGCTTAATAGCAACATGGACAGATACTAAGGTGCAAAGCAAACTGCAGAGAACTTACAGCTTTAGTACAGCACAGACTGAACTGAGAAACAACCGGTAACTGGTTGCCATTTGACAGGTGGATTTGCATATTGCATCTTAAACAGCAGTTGGATTTCAGTCCAACTAACCGGAGACACATTTGACTACCAATTGTAAATGCATGTGGTATTTAATCTCATCAGGATACAATTCAGATACAGATCAGGTGTAAATAAGGTCTGCGAGACATTTAGTCATTAAAAGTGGATCTGGTCATTCATAAATTAGTTTAAATGCATGACAGCTTTTTAATTAAATTAAGTTTTTGTACTGATCGTAAACAGAGTCTACAAGACTAGTCTAAAGTTGATCACAAAGAATACGTCCCATACAGCACAATACAAATAAAACTACAGTACAAATACTCACTGAATATGTACCATAAAGTACATCAGTGTTATCCTACCTGTCTGTAGGATTCTCTTTGTGTTGGTGTCCTCCGTCTCTGAGTTGGGGTCACGGCCTCTAACAGCATCTACACATTCATACACAACCACCACCATCTCGTCTTGATCTGCTCTGTTCAGCTCCTCAAAGCAGATCAGATCACCATAATCACTCTGAGACATCTCTAATCTATACAGTAATCAGTAAAACACTGAGCTGCTGTGTTTCTCTCTGTAGGATCACGACTGCAGTCTGCACTCTGTGGCAAGTTTACCTTTTTTAGTGGTGTTGATAAAGGAAGTGACCAAGACCTCAGAACTATTTCCTGTGTGCTGGTGTAAATGCAGTAGAGCTATCAGACTCTTTCTTTAAGCTGGTTCTTAGCCTTGTTATTACATGAATGAGATATTATAATAATGAAATCTGAGTTTAGCTTTTCATGCATTGCATGTCTATATCTGTGGTTTTGAATGGCCAGTCCATCATGTCGCTGCACATTTCTTATAGTGTTTTTATCTCACTGCTTCACAGGCTGGTCAGTAGCAGCAGGTTGATTCTTTATCCCTCTCTTCTATTTACTCAAAGCTCCCACTGTTTTATTCAGAAAACTGAGTCAGACATAAACAAAGCTTAAAGAACTGATATCGTGAGCTTGTATGTATTGATTGAGGTGCACTAAGTTGCCTCTAGAGGGCAGTACATTCATATGTGTGCCTGCTTGGAGAAGCTGCAAGCTGAGTGCCTCAAAAAATCGAGCAGAGTTTTAAGCACAAACAACCAAACAAACACAAATATATACACACACACACACACACACACACACACACACACACACACACACACACACACACTCTAATATAAGGCAATTATCCTCTTTGGTCACGGTGGGGATCCTGGAGTCTATCCCAGCAGCCACTAGCTGGAAGGCATGAAGCGCCCTGGGCAGGTCACCAGTCCACATACACTCACACAAACATTCACACCTAGGGGCAATTCAGCATCTCCAATTTATCTAACTGCATGTCTCTGGGCTGTGGCAAGAAACCAGAGAACCCAAAGAAAACCCAAACAGACGTGTGGAGAACATGGGGAGAAAGGTGTTCTATCGGGATGAGGTCAAGGCCAGTCAAGTTCTTCCACACCAAACTCGCTCATCCATGTCTTTATGGTGTGCACTGGTGTGCACTCATGTTGGAACAGGAAGGGGCTCATCCCCAAACTGCTCCCACAAAGTTGGGAGCATGAAATTGTCCAAAATCTCTTGGTCTGCTGAAGCATTCAAGAGTTCCGATCACTGGAACTAAGGGGCCGAGCCCAACTCCTGAAAAACAAACCCACACCATAATCCCCCCTCCACCTAACTTTTAGCCACAATGCAATCAGACCAGTACCGTTCTCCTGGCAACCACCATGGAGACTCATTCATCATCATCCATCACATGTCTCCACTGCTCTAGAGTTCCATGGTTTAAAATGTAAAATTTGATTGTTATGTGATGTTACTGACCTGTCCAGGGTGTATCCTGCCTTCTGCCCGATGAAAGCTGGGCTAGGCTCCAGCACCACACGCGACCCTGAGGGAGAAGCAGCTTAGAAGGTGTGCGCGCGTGTGTGTGTGTGTGTTTTTGAGAAGTTACTGTGTGCATTCAAGCCTCACGTGCTGAAATTTAGTTATAGTTACATAATATTATGTATAATATTGTTATTCTGATTCAGGCATTACTGTAATTATTACTGTTGTTTGTGACTTTATTATTTTTGTCTTAGTTTATTATCAGCGGTCTCTGGTGTAATTCACTACAATTATTATTATTATTATTATTATTATTATTATTATTATTATTACCACCACCCAGGCTGGTTAATCAGGTTATAGGCCTCTGGGCAAAACTGTTTAAGGGGCCCATACCAAGCCCCCCTAGTTAGTGAACATGATTTCATGTTGTTGTTTTTATGATATGCAAAAGTGCTGTAAACCTGTTGAATTATGTATTTATGCTATCCTGCACGGCATGTTTCGACTTCACAGAATCAACCGTCACTCTTTCATATAGGGATCCCATCCCTATGATGTCATGATAATACTGAAGCAAATTCAATAGGATTTTTGCCATATTGCAATATTGTAATTAAACGCGTGTGACTCACATTACACAGCCTAAAAGGCAGAGAGTCAAACCAGAGTTAAAACTGAGGAACAGTGAGGTCACTCAAACAACCATAACTGCATCTCTTCAGCTCCTTTCACACCAGCATTTCACTATTCTTTCTTGTTCTGTATTCTATTTATTCTTTTTTTTTCACTTTAGTTAAATACTTGTTAATAGTGTGCTTGTCTGGGCTGTTCAGTATGTTACATGTCATACATCTGTGCACTTATCAAGACAAATTTCTTCTATGTGTAACAAACTTGGCCATATAAAGTGATTCTGATTCTGACTGTGATTCTGTAGTGAGAGCAGAATAGAACCAGTTACAGAGAATAAACAGAGTAAACCAGTTAAAGTGAGTCTGTTAGCAGCAACATGTGATGTTCCCTAGGGAATTCTACATCTAGTAACATTTTGTAGTTTTGAGCAACTGGGCATTTTGAGCAGTAATTATGAAGCAACATTCATATCATATTATATTATGAAAAGGCAGCAGCTACTCCGGCTCCCATCAGCGATACGTGTTTTATGTTAAATGTAGTCTCTATTCCGACATGACACGGCTTTGGAACACGATAAACTCCTTACTTATGGTCTCACGCTCTCATGGTGTGGCCTATCACCAGCGACCGCCGCAGGAAGCCAGTAAGCGTTGCAAGAAACCACACATGTGGCACTCAAGTGGATGTTGCCGCAATGCTACAGGCTAACCCCCACAGACCTGCACTATCATAAATTCTGATGTGAAATGTTCACTCACTGGAAAACAAAACGGACAGTTTAAGACTGGATTTAATCACCCAACGCAAAGTGAGAGACTACTGTGTCCTTATCTTTACTAGATGTGGCTTAATTTCAGTTTTCCCAGTTGGCATGGAGAGGTTGACAACATTCCGTGCAGACAGAAGCCTCTCAGTGGTAAATCCTGGGGAGGGGGGTGTATGTGTTTAGAGCCACTGCTCAGAACATATAGAGTTCCTGATGCTAGAATGTTGACCATTGTATTTGCCAAAAGAATTTACAGCCATTAGCATCACAGCTGTCTTTTATTCCCCCCAGTGCTAGCACAAAATATGCACTCTCCACACTGTACCAGTCTGTCAGCACAATGCAAAATGCTAACCCAGACTGTGTTTATAGTATCACTGGAGAATAGGGCTGCAACAAGTGACTAATTTGATAGTCGAATAACAGAAATGAATAATCAACTCTTTAAATTATGAATCACTACATTAATGAATAACTTTTATGTAGCTAATACCTTTTAAATTTAGCTTGAGTTTCTTTAACTAACAATGAAGACAAAGATGAATACCATTCAGGAATTCACTGTTTTAATGAACTGAAAACAAAAGATAAATAAAACTCCAATGTGTGTTCCTGTCTGTAACAATCTCACAGAATTCAGATGCTCACAGATAAAGAAATGCAAAGGCTAGAGGCTTTAATGTTGAAATCCAAAGTCGTCATCAAAAAACAGGCTAAAAGGTCTAAACACAAAGAACAGAGATCCAGGGCAAACAGTCCAAAAGGGCAAATCACAAGGCAGAGTTGGAGTAAACAGAATACAGGTCATAAACAGCATCATGACAAATCGATAGAATGCTCAGTAGTTTGCAAATGAAACAAAGCCTCACACTTGACTAATGCTAAAGCCCGGGCTTATGAGCTAAACTGAGTAGGTCACATGATCAAACACACACGTGTAAGACATTAGAATTCAGGCGATCGTGAACGCTGATAGGAGCGTGTGGGGAAACCAGAAGTCAATCTGGTCTTAAGTGAAACACAAAAGTCAGCGTCTCTGTGCTTCTGTGAGAGTCTCGCTCTCTGTGAGTTACTCCCCGCTGCAGAGGAGACACGCACTGAGGGAGTGGATGGGAAAGTGGTGAATGTTTGTGGCAAACTTGTTCTCTATGAACAGATACGTTTGAATGATTTTGTGTAAACGTTTCATTTCAATGGTAACCCTTTATCCAGCTACCTAAACTGTTTGCGAGTGGTGGCAAGCGTTCACGGAAAACAGGAAACGGAATCGCTCTCCTGTGTTCACCCAATTTGAATGCACTGGTGGCCTCGGCATTAAGACGACGATGAAGTTTTTAAAAGTGTAAACATTATCTGAAAAGTAAACAGGGGCATTGTAAATAATACAAACTGTCCACTTAGGAAGCAACACTGATTGACAATCAATTTCACAGCTGTTGTGCACACTCAATAAAGGAGTGGTTCTGCAGGTGGGGACCACAGACCACTTCTCAGTACCTTTCTGGCTGATGTTTTGGTCACTTTTGAATGTTGGTGGTGCTTTCACACTCGTGGTAGCATGAGACGGACTCTACAACCCACACAAGTGGCTCAGGTAGTGCAGCTCATCCAGGGTGGTACATCAACGCGAGCTGTGGCAAGAAGGTTTGCTGTGTCTGTCAGCGTAGTGTCCAGAGGCTAGAGGCGCTACCAGGAGACAGGCCAGTACACCAGGAGACGTGGAGGAGGCCGTAGGAGGGCAGCAAGACAGCTACCTCCACCTTTGTGCAAGGAGGAACAGGAGAAGCACTGCCAGAGCCCTGCAAAATGACCTGCAGCAGGCCCAAATGTGCATGTGTCTGCACAAACGGTTAGAAACCCATGAGGATGATAGGACTCCAGGAGGATGGTATGAGGGCCTGACGTCCACAGATGGGGGTTGTGCTCACAGCCCAACACCATGCAGGATGCTTGGCATTTGCCAGAGAACACCAGGATTGGCAAGTTCGCCACTGGCACCCTGTGCTCTTCACAGATGAAAGCAGGTTCACACTGAGCACATGTGACAGACGTGACAGAGTCTGGAGACGCTGTGGAGAGCGATCTGCTGTCTGCAACATCCTTCAGCATGACTGGTTTGGCAGTGGGTCAGTAATGGTGTGGGGTGGCATTTCTTTGGAGGGCTGCACAGCCCTCCTTGTGCTCGCCAGAGGTAGCCTGACTGCCATTAGGTACCGAGATGAGATTCTCAGACCCCTTGTGAGACCATATGCTGGTGCGGTTGGCCCTGGGTTCCTCCTAATGCAGGACAATGCTATACTTCATGTGGCTGGAGTGTGCAAGATGAAGGCATTGAAGCTATGGACTGGCCCGCCCCTTGCCCAGACCTGAATCCGATTGAGCAGATCTGGGACATCATGTCTCGCTCCATCCACCAATGGCACGTTGCACCACAGACTGTCCAGGAGTTGGCGGATGCTTTAGTCCAAGTCTGGGAGGAGATTCCTCAGGAGACCATCTGCCGCCTCATCAGGAGCATGCCCAGGCGTTGTAGGGAGGTCATACAGGTACGTGGAGGCCACACACAATACTGAGCCTCATTTTGACTTGTTTTAAGGACATCACATCAAAGTTGGATCAGCCTGTAGTGTGTTTTTTCACTTTAATTTTGTGTGTGACTCCAAATCCAGGCCACCATTGGTTAATACATTAAATTGTAGACTCTTAACCTCTACAATCCAAAACCACCAGTGAACCTACATCTCTTGTGAGTTTTATGTACCACTGATGATGGTAAAAATTCTTTGGGGACTATTTTGCCATAGAATAGCCTTCATGTATTCCTCCACCATGAATGGATTCAAATGAATCTATTAAAACACATTTAAACCAACACTGTATCACAAAGTCTCGAACATCAGGCAGTTTATTCATAACGACTGCACATGATGCCTTTCCGGGGGAAGCTTTTAGAGGCATTAACTCCTCAGATGTCTGATTCCTGTCATCATCACTGTCAAACGTTCTGACTCTGAGTCTGTCTAGAACAAAGCATTTCATACTAAACCTCTCCATGAATTATTGACGTTAACTATTTAATCATGCAGAAAATTAGAAAAATGGGTGGAATTCCCCTTTAAATCACAGAGCTGACCTGAGGTGTGTTGAGCTGCATTTCCCTGCATGTTATTCAGCACTCAAGCTGTTGGCTCCTGATTTTGTTTCTTTTAGGAGTCAGTGGCTCCTGCAGCTGTTTTTGTCTGGAGCCCTGTGACATGAGTACAGAGACTCGACTTGGATTTGAACCACTGAAACTCGAGTCAGACCTGATTCAGCTCGTCTGTTAGCTGCCAGGTTTAGTGGGCTCATTCATTCTCTCTCTCTCTCTCTCTCTCTCTCTCTCTCTCTCTCTCTCTCTCTCTCTCTCTCTCTCTCTCTCTCTCTCTCCTCGTGTATTCTCTCATTCTCTCTTACACACACAGACATGCTCTGAGATAGTTGTATGAAATGATGTCTGATGGTGTGTGAATCTTTAGCTGTTTTTGCTTTTGATCTGAATGGAATCTCAGCTTACTAATCAATACAGCCGGATCTGAGACTGTTGGACTGATTTTTTGATTCAGGTCAGAGTCACAGCATCAAACAGCACACGGACAGCTGGACTTCAGGCTGGAACTGTGGATGATTACAACTTGTGAAAGGCAAATAGCAAAATATTCTGGGTTCATGCAGGGTTTAGTGATGTGAATTGACAGTAAATCTGGTTTAGTAGAAGTTTAGTGGAATCAGTTTAGTTCAGTAGTTTAGTATCAGTTAGACTTGTGCTTGTTTTAACAGAGCAGTCAGATTTAGTTTAATGCACAGCTGTGTGTTAAATCCTGAATTACCAGTTCAGCTGAATCTGTGTTGTTAAACTGTGTTAATGCCTTAAAACAGTAATGATCACAAAATACAACAATCAGCAAAATCAGTTTAATGTCATTCTGTTTAAATTTCATTTCACAGCATTTCATCACAAACTTCTGAGAAATCTGCTCCTAGTTTACAGAGAAATCTTCAATGCTGAGTAACTTCTCGCTGCTGTTTTGTTTAATATGACTGTTTTATCACATCATCATAAAAGTGTTTCCATTTCTTTATCAGTTCACTGGTATCTGCTGCCTTCTGTCCAGTTTTGTATCCACAGCTCAACAAAAACAGAATCACTTGATCAGTCGTATCATTTTATTGTGCTCACATTTTACATTATATAGATCTGTTTAAGTTAAGTGACCCTAATTAAACCCACAACAGGGAAATTTCACCTCTACATTTTAACCCATTCATGCAGTGAAACCACATACACACTAGTGAATGCACACACACTAGGGGGCAGTGTGCATACTTGCCCAGAGCAGTGGGCATCCCTATCCATAACACTTGGGGAGCTCCTGGGGGCTAGGCACCTTGGTCAAGGGCACTTCAGTCATGCAGTCTCAGCTCAGGGTCCGAACCGGTGACCCACCCTTTGGCCCACGACTGCCCTAAAACAAGGCTGTGCATTGGCCAGAAACCGAACCCAGGTGAGAATCCCACCACTGAACCACCAATTTACGCTGGAAGGTCCTGTTTATCTTTGCATTCCACTCAAGCAGGTGTCAAACTCTTCATCTGATTTGCTGTAAAAATAGTGATTTTTATTCAATATGTTAATCTGCCAAATATGCATAAAATATGTAAATCTAGCTCCTGAGGCAAAGCAGTGTTCTTACGAATGGCACCTACAGCGCCCCCTGTGGGGAATCTTCAGCCTGCATGACGCTGACACAAATGAACAAATCATTGCAAATGCAACAAATGAAATCTCAACAAACCAGGAAATCTCGAAAATGCACAAAAGGTCTTGTTTTTCAGTTTAGATCAACAGACTAGACTAGATTAGTAAGTATGAGATTAATCAGATACCTTTTAGAAACTTAGTCTACAGTTAACTTATTCAGCTAATTATACAGACTTCAAATGAAATAAATGATTTTGACAGAACTTGAGTTTTAAAGATCTCCGCATTAAAAGAAGAAACCTTTAAACTTTGTTTAGGTTTCTAATCTAAAAACACACCAACACTCTACATTCTTACAATCAATCAAGAAATTTCATCTTTTCTAGTGAAGAGCTCCAAACGTTTTCAAGCTGATTCATCTCATACATTCAGATCTAGTCTAGTCTGTTCATCTTAAAATCAACAGATCAGATTTAAAAGTAAAGTTTCTCCAGAACTGAGCTTGAAGCTTCTTCAAATTTTCTCATCTCAAGAAATCAGGTTTTATGGAAATGCTAAGATCAATTTATCCAGTCTTTGCTGTTTTTAGATTATTATAATGACATCACTTCAAGTTCATGTGCCAGAGAAAATCAATATTTACCTATTTCAAGATTTGTAACACAATCATTCTTGTAAAACAGGCTTTGTTCCTGATCTTGATTGTTTCATGTCTAAAAATGACTCTTTATACAGTCTGAATCCTCCAACCATCAGAAAATCAAATATCAGAACACAGATCAGTTCTGATTAAAGAGGATCAGTTCTAAACACAAAATTCACTTTAACTAAATAGTCTCTTCTCACAGATCCACACATGCTGTTCATAACAGTTAATATTACTCCAGTTCAGTACAGGATCAGACCCAGAGCCAGTTATGACGCATGATCGTCGATACATATATGTTTGTCCAGGTCTCCAGAAGCTGAAAGAGAGAATGATGGTATGTAGTGTGAGTATCAGAGCAGTGAGGATTCAGTGGAGCAGATTTACTGTGATGCTGAGAGTAAACAGTGTGGAGGAAACACATTCATTCACTCATAAACGAGGATTAACCCTGAGCAGAAAACAGCAGACACTACTTGATGTGTTTTGGACTGAACATTTATAATATAATATTTACAGTGGATTTTATAAACAAATTTACAAGCGAAACATGAAAAATACATTTTACTGGTAAAAATTTATTTATTAAAAGGAAAAACAGAATATATAGTAGTGGCTATTTCATACTTAATCTTCAAATGCATGTGCATGACCATATCCAGAAAGTCAGTTTATTCTTTAATTTTAGGAAAAGATACTCAGAAATAAAAATCAATATAATTAAATCATTTAATTATTTAATTTAGAAATGGAATATTATATACTAAAATATAATTTATACAAACAAAAGCAGAATTTTAAGAATCTTTCATTTTTCATCTTATGTTTGAATAGTATAAACTATATAAATAGTATAAATTTCCTGATCATTTTATTTTTGTGATTTAAATATAAAAAGTGTCTTTATCAAACAATTCACTATTATTACTCAGAACATTACTGAACAATTGCAGCTGTTTGTCTGAGAATATTTATTTTCTTTGGCTGCCAAAAGAAACAAGTTTCAGTTGATGTGGGTCTTTAAAATGTGTAATGTTGATTGTGATTGGCTGTTACTCAGGACACATAAATACTTCAGTGTTACAGCGACACCAGCACTGGTCACCTTATCAGACGTGACTTTATGAACAGCTCTTATTGACCTGCTGCACATTTTGTGTGATGCTGCTCTGTCACTGCTGAGTTTTATGAATCTGGCCCAGAAACTGCATCATCACCAGAGGTCAGTTCAGTGGTCTCTTACCTAGTGGTCACTGCTGAGTCATCAACCCATCCCCATCTCCAAACTCCCTCTATGAGTCTGTAACTCAGACCAATCCAAGCTGTCTGACCTCCTCTCAGCTTTTCAGTAAAGTCCTGTTGAAGTCAGATGACCATTAAAATACATTAGCAAAGACTCACAACACATGACTGATTATCTCACATCTAACTGCTTATTATAAGAACAGCAGCAGCAGCAGTAGCGACAGTCTAATCAGGGTCTTTTACAGCTCTAGACACAGACGTCTGGGTGACTGTTGACTGCTTGTTATCCAGTGACTCTAATTCTCATTCCAGTGAGAGAAGAGAGATTATATTCAGACACAGTCACCACTGATCATCTTAAAGCTGCTTTGATTTGGTTTGTTGAAGAGAAAAGTCTCTCCACGCTG
The DNA here is from genome assembly GCF_015220715.1 of Pygocentrus nattereri. Taxonomy (NCBI): domain Eukaryota; kingdom Metazoa; phylum Chordata; class Actinopteri; order Characiformes; family Serrasalmidae; genus Pygocentrus; species Pygocentrus nattereri. The sequence continues at coordinate 10,519,386 of NC_051232.1, forward strand.
CAAACACTGATACTTAAATGACTCGTAACATAGATGCTGCCTGTTTTTAATGAAAGAGTTTAGTGTAGTTTGTGAAAACTGGTAAAGTTTAAATGTGCATCATTCGCTCTCCAGTTCATACAGTGTGTATATACAAAATGAGCCTGTTTAGAATTAATAACACATTTTCATATATCCTCCTACAACAGTTTAGCCCCGCCCTCTCACACTGAAGTTACAAGGAGTGTTTCAGTCTGAACTGCATTTTAAATGAGCCGCAGTAAAGGGCAGTCAATCAGGTAATTTATATATACACTGCTCAAAAAAATAAAGGGAACACTCAAATAACACATCCTAGATCTGAATGAATGAAATATTCTCATTGAATACTTTGTACTGTACAAAGTTGAATGTGCCAACAACAAAGTCACACAAAAATCATCAATGGAAATCAAATTTATTAACCAGTGGAGGGCTGGATTTGGAGTCACACACAAAATTAAAGTGGAAAAACACACGACAGGCTGATCCAACTTTGATGTAATGTCCTTAAAACAAGTCAAAATGAGGCTCACTATTGTGTGTGGCCTCCACGTGCCTGTATGACCTCCCTACAATGCCTGGGCATGCTCCTGATGAGGTGGCAGATGCTCTCCTGAGGGATCTCCTCCCACACTTGGACTAAAGTATCCGCCAACTCCTGGACAGTCTGTGGTGCAACGTGACGTTGGTGGATGGAGCGAGACATGATGTCCCAGATGTGCTCAATCGGATTCAGGTCTGGGGAACGGGCGAGCCAGTCCATAGCTTCAATGCCTTCATCTTGCAGGAACTGCTGACACACTCCAGCCACATGAGGTCTAGCATTGTCCTGCATTAGGAGGAACCCAGGGCCTACCGTACCAGCATATGGTCTCACAAGGGTCTGAGGATCTCATCTCGGTACCTAATGGCAGACAGGCTACCTCTGGCGAGCACATGGAGGTCTGTGCGGCCCTCCAAAGAAATGCCACCCCACACCATTACTGACCCACTGCCAAACTGGTCATGCTGAAGGATGTTGCAGGCAGCAGCTCGCTCTCCACGGCGTCTCCAGACTCTGTCATGTCTGTCACATGTGCTCAGTGTGAACCTGCTTTCATCTGTGAAGATCACAGGGCACCAGTGGTCCTGCTGCTGGGTTGTTGCCCTCCTAGGGCCTCCTCCACATCTCCTGGTGTACTGGCCTGTCTCCTGGTAGCGCCTCCAGGCTCTGGACACTACACTGACAGGCACAGCAAACCTTCTTGCCACAGCTCGCATTGATGTGCCATCCTGGATGAGCTGCACTACCTGAGCCATTTGTGTGGGTTGTAGAGTCCGTCTCATGCTATCACGAGTGTGAAAGCACCACCAACATTCAAAAGTGACCAAAACATCAGCCAGAAAGCAGAAAGGTACTGAGAAGTGGTCTGTGGTCCCCACCTGCAGAACCACTCCTTTATTGAGTGTGTCTTGCTAATCGCAAATAATTTCCACCTAAGTGGACAGTTTGATTTCACCGAAGTTTGATTTACTCGGAGTTATATTGTGTTGTTTAAGTGTTCCCTTTATTTTGTTGAGCAGTGTATATATATATATATATATATATATATATATATATAATATATATATATTATTCTTAAAGGCACAGTAACAGCCTGTTTAATTCTAAGGGAAAAATTTGGAGTTTGGAAAATGATCATATAAGAACGAATTATCACTGTTTTTGGCATATAAATCCACATAAACACCAAACATGGGCCTTTTTTAGAAAAATGAAAGAAAAATGTAGAATATGAAATTTTTATGAAAAATTAAAACTCTTTATTACCAACATTAGTTAATGCCAGATGAACAGTAAAGTATGATGTTATGAACTTTGTGTAAAAGTGTCTTGGTTTTTTTTCTTTTATTTACCCACAAAACACTCACCTGTTCTTCTCTGCTGTTTATGATCAGCAGGTCTGCTCCTCTCGCTCTGCAGTCCTGTCTGCTCTCATCCCAGCTCTTCCTGTCAGTAGAGATGTAATAAAGACTGCAACTGAAGTATCTCCATCCTGGTTGGTTAATAAGTCTCTCTGTTCAGACAGAATGATATGAGTGATTCCCAGAACACGTTGATAACAATCATACATTATTAGTGCATTTATTAATAAAGTCAGAACTAAAAACTCTAATTAATCTCTTACAATGCTCATGAAAGAGAAAAGTGTTGAATTCAGATTTGGAGGAGAAAGAAGAGCAGTCCTGGGGGGATTGAGGAAGAGAGTATTGTAATTAAGGGCACATGTGTTTCCTTTCTTGTTCTTCATTCTGTTTATTCTTGTTCTACTTGTTAATAGTGTGCTGGTCTGATCAGTTCAGGATGTTACTATCATACATGTGTGCACTCAGCTATACAAGTGTAGCACACTTGGCAAAATAAAGTGAGTCTGATTCTGACTGTGATTCTGTAGTGAGAGCAGAATAGAACCAGTTACAGAGAATAAACAGAGTAACCCAGTTAAAGTGAGTCTGTTAGCAGCAACGTGTGATGATCACCTGGCAAACCTTCATCTTTATGGTCACAGATTCAACAATAACAGCTGGGCTTTTTGAGCAGTAATTATGAAGCCACATTCATATTATCTCTAATCTCATATTAAGCACTGCACTTCTGAGAGATTCATGTTAAAGATTTTCTACTTATTGCCAGCTACAAACTACACTTTGTCCCAGAGACATTTAATAAGACATGAAAAGATAACGTAGTATGTAAACACACTTTTTCATTTTATAAAAATATGAATACATAATGAAAGACATTTGACAAAGAACATTTTGGCCAGAAGCTAAAAAAGTGGTCATGTTCAAAATACAGTGTATTACCAATCTAACTGATTAGCCTAACTTGCATGCTCCCTAGCCAGATAGCTAAGTCTGCTCAGATTACCACGTGTGCTGATTTTAATAAATCATAAATGAGGTGTGGCTCGACTAACTGGTCTCTCTCTATAGTCAGGTTGGTGTTACTGGTCTGTAACTGGTCTCTTTCTCTAGTCAGGTTGGTGTTACTGGTCTGTAACTGGTCTCTCTCTATAGTCAGTTTGGTGTAATTGGTCTCTCTCTGTGGTGAACTTGATCCACAGCACTGTGATGGCAGCCAGCAGGAGAACACACAGCAGCCCCAGACACACTGCAGTCACTCTGTACGATCCGCTTCCTGCAGTGTAAAATTAGAATTTGACTATATTTACTTCTTTTAGGATTTTTTTTACGTTGGCCATAAACACACAGGCTACAAACCAAAAACACACTTACTTACAATGAATATTTCCCAGTACTAGTATTCCCCTACAACACTGACATGCATTGCTAGCTGTGCTGTAATGGTGTTACTTGATAGATCATCACTATTTCTAAAAATACGTTTGTTTTACTACCTGAATGTTGTGTTTTTATGATCTTCTTGGTTCTGGTCTCCTCCATCTCTGTGTGGGACTCATGGCCTCTAACAGTGTCTGCACTTTCATAGATATCAACCACCATCTCCACTCGCTCTCCTCTGTCCAGCTCCTCATTACTGATAACATCATAAACATTCTGAGACATCTCTGATCTATAAGACTCACTAAAACACAGACTTACTGTGTGTCTGCCTGTAAGAACACGACTGCACTGCTGCACTTCTCTGCTTGGCTATGGTTTATTATAATTAGCGTGATGTTAAGGAACTGACCAAGTGTTTTGAACTGAAAGTGGACTTCCTGTGTGTGGGTGAGATGTCAGTACACCAGAGCTCATGTGCTCAGTGTCTTGTCTTGCCATTGGTTCTGAAATTTATATAACTTTGTAAACTTATTATTTATCTTTTTTATCTTTGGCACATTGCATGTATCTACACATTTCCACCAGAGAGGTCTTCAAATTCCTATTCTGCTGGTCAGTGCTTTTCTATGGACATTAAACTAATTGTGCAGAACTGAATGCCTGTGTCAGCAATAAGTGCACTCATAAGGACTGTCTGGATTCTTTTGGACAAATAGTGTATTAGAATTGTTAATGTATTAATGGTGTGATTATATGACCTCCCAGGAGACTGTGTTTGTAATATAAAGCACCACCTCCAACATTGTTTTTTTTTTTCAGTTTGTGGTTATGACCACATCCTGACTTTTAACACTAGGAGAGTTAAAGCTGCTCTAATGTCTGTATCATTGTACACTGTGATCGTTCTTTTGACTCACTTCAGTATCATATTAACACTGCAAAATTAACATTACCAACAATGGCATTCTACTCTCTGTAGAGTGGGACCGTATATGCTCCAAAACAGTGTTAAAACAGAGTTGATTTAAGCGCTGCTGACAGCTGTTCTGTGTACATGAGGGACTTTCCTGGGCCACCACAGATTTTTAAATTCATTTTCACGTTATGCTCTCTGATAATAGACTATTAAAAATGTTAATGAACTGAATACACTGAATGTGTCTCTCTCCATCTCCCTCTCTCAACAGAGAAATATGAAGGACCCCAGGATTGAATGAGCAGAGGGTGTCTGCAAAAAATTAACAGCATTTTCTCACAGCTGGAAGAGGTAGCAGGCACTCCAAGATGAGGATCAACAGTAGCCTTCCTCTTTTGAGTGTTCTGCCAATTGTTGCAGTTCATTAAGTCAGTAAACATACCAACATACCAACATCTTCACAATCAGTTTTGTTTTGCAATTTAAAGAAAGAATTGAAAAAAAGTGTTGTTGAGGAATTGATATGGAAATCAGGACCATCAACTCCAGGTTGATCCTGAATAAATGTACTGATGCTGATTCAGGACCCAAGCAGTCACCTTGGAAACCATAGTAACCGCCTAGCCAACACCCTAGCAATCACTTGGGATACATAAAAACAGCCTAGTGAAACTCTAGCAATCACCTAGGAAACCGTAGCAACTGCCTAGCAACACACTACCAACCACCTGGAATACCATAGCAACTGCCTAACAGCACCCTTGCAACCACATGGGATACCACAGCAACTGCTTAACAACACCCTAGCAACTACCTGGGAAACCACAGCAACTGCCTAGCAATAGCCCAGCAATCACTATCGATACCCCTGAAATCACCTAGCAACATCTTGGCAAGCTTCAAGAAATGCACTTTTCTAGTTACATTGTGTCTCCTCAGAACTGAATATGTGTATCTTTTACACATCTTTTAAATTTTTACATTTTTCATTATTCTTTTTTTATTCTATATTCTATTTTTATTGTTCTTTATTCTATTTATTCTTTTTTACCTTAGTGAGATTTAAGTCAGCTAATGTGAGTCTGTTAGCAGCATCCTGTGAGGTTCATCTGGCAATTCTTCATCTAGTTGTATTTTTAATGGACACGGATTTCAACAATAACAACTAGGCTATTTTAATTATGTAGCCACATTCTGTATGTCCTCTGACATGCAGCGCTTTTGTGAGAAGTTAAAGTTTGTAACATTACAGTTTTTGCTACTTTCCGGTTTCATTGACTGTAGTGGTGGCTACAAACTGCACCTTGTCCCAGAGACATTTAATAGGATGTAAAATGATGATGTATTAAGTAAAAACACCTTTTGACTGATAAACAGTAAAGAACAGCGTGACAGTGTTCAACTAAATGTGGTCATGAAAATAAGGTGGATTAGCTACATATTAGCAGTCTAACTGATTAGCCTAACTAGCATGCTCCCTAGCCTGCTGGCTAAATGTGCTAAGACTACTACGTGTCCCACGTGTCCCGAGTTGGATGAAATCATAAATGAGGTGTGGCTTTAATAAAGTCAGTCAATGTTGTATATAAAATAATGATCTACACAAATGCTTTATTCCTTTTGTTAATAGCTCAGCTAACATTAGCTCGCTACACTAAAACTACTGGCAGTGCTGCCTTGGACTTAAATGGATAACTGTTGCAAAATGCAGCCAGTATTTAAATCTTTTCAACAAAGGAGCAGTTTTTCTAACTTTTCTTACAGTGGCTCAGTGAGGATACGAGGCTCATGTTGATGACATCACTTTGGTTAGAGGGAACGTTGTTTCAGAAACAGCAAAGGGATTAATAAAGAAATCACGTTTACCCATTACTTACCAAGTTCACTATTCTTCTCACTGAATCCATCTCTCTCTGTCTGTAACTGGTCTCTCTCTTTAGTTAGGATGGTGTACCTGGTCTGCAGCTGGTCTCTCTCTTTAGTCAGGTTGGTGTACCTGGTCTGTAGCTGGTCTCTCTCTTTAGTCAGCTTGGTATTACTGGTCTGTAGCTGGTCTCTCTCTTTACTCAGGTTGGTGTACTTGGTCTGTAGCTGGTCTCTCTCTTTAGTCAGCTTGGTATTACTGGTCTGTAGCTGGTCTCTCTCTTTAGTCAGCTTGGTATTACTGGTCTGTAACTGGTCTCTCTCTTTAGTCGGGTTGGTATTACTGGTCTGTAGCTGGTCTCTCTCTTTAGTGAATTTAAACCACAGCACTGTGATGGCAGTCAGCAGGAGAACACACAGCAGCCCCAGACACACTGCAGTCAGTCTGTAGCAACTGCTTCCTGCAGGGCAAAATTTGATTTTTCTATATTTACTTCTAGTAGGATTTTTTTTTTTGCATTGGTCATAAACACAGAGGCAGTAAACCAAGACTGGACTTATTAAAAATGAATATTCTCACTGCCATACATTGTTAGCTATATTGTAATATTTGATGATAAACTTTATTTCTAAATTAAAAGTGTAAAAGAGTGTTTGTTTTACTACCTGAATGTTGTGTTTGTATGATCTTCTTGGTTCTGGTCTCCTCCATCTCTGTGTGGGGCTCATGGCCTCTAACAGTGTCTGCACTCTCATAGATATCAACCACCATCTCCACTTGCTCTCCTCTGTCCAGCTCCTCATTACTGATAACATCATAAACATTCTGAGACATCTCTGATCTATAAGACTCACTAAAACACAGCTCTGTAAGAACACGACTGCACTGCTCTGCTTGAATAGTTGATCATAGTCAGTCCATAATCAGTCTGATGGCTTTAGTTAAGGAAGTGACTGAGTTTTTAGAGCGGTCTTAAAATGGACTTCCTGTTTGTGGTGGAGATGTGAAAACAGCAAAGCTCCTGTATTCAGTGAGTTTTCTTGCAATTGGTTCTTAATCTCAAGGTATTGCCCATTAAATTCATAGTATTATATGGCCCCAATTCCAAGTTGGGAAATGATGATTGGGGATGATTAAATGTAAATAAAAACAGAAACCAGTGATTGTATGAATCTGTTTGATCTGTTTCTTAATGAAAGCAGTACAAAAAAGGAGGGACAGGAGCAATTTAAGACGAGGAAAATTTTCATCTAACATCTGAAACAGGTGATGCCATCATGCTTTGATACAAAAGGAGCATCCAGTAAACACCTAGTCCTTTATGAGCACTTTACCAAAATGCATCAGCAATAAATCCAGCAGTTTAAAAATAACCTCTCAGACTAAGATTGCAGCTACAGTGCATAATATCATCAAAAGTTTCAGGGAATCTGGAGAAATCTCTCTCTGTCAAGGACAAAATCATAAACCATAATTGAATTCCTGTGACCTTTGACCCCTCAGACTGCAATGCATTAAAAACCAGCATGTTTCTGTGATGAAAATCACAGCATAACAAATATTTCCAAACGCCACTGTCAGTAAACGCTGTTGTTCAATGCACCCACAACTGCAAGTAAAGAGTGTCTGAGGCACAGCAGAGGTCATATATCAACAACGTCCAGAAACACTGCTGACTTCTCTGGGCTTCAGCTCATCTGAAACGAACTGATGCACAGTGGAATCGTGTAATGTCGTCTGACAAGTCAAATTCTCTGATTGTTTATGGAAATAAAGGACACCGTGTTCTGTCTGTGTTTACTTAATCCAGATTAGTACCAGTGTAAAGTTCAAAGTGATTAATGTTGAAGCTCAAAATATGACAATAAGGACCAATAATTCCACTTTCAAAACTGCTTGTTCTTCATTCCCCAAACATTTATTAAGTGCTGTTAAAAGTAAACGTGATGGAACACAAAGGTAAATATGATCCTGTCCCAAATTTTTTGGTATGTTTTCCAGGCCTCAAAGTTGGAATAAGCATATATTTACAAAAAACAGCGACGTTCAAAAGGTTACACAAAAATCTGTTATTGTTAATGTGTTCAATTTAATACACGTCTAACAAAATTTACTCCTCAGTGTTTTATATTTTACTTTGACTTCTTATGTCCTTTTTTTTTTAATTGGGGTGTAAATCAACCTGAGTTTACTTTCTTGTATATACTTGTCTATATCCATGTTTTTTCCATGCATGGTTGTGAGCATTCAGGCCACAATGACATTACTAGGCTTTTTACCTGTTTCTACTGAAGCCTGAAAAAGTCATTTAAAAGTCAAAGGCGTTGGGTCTGAGTCCAGATCATGTGATACATATACGTCAAGTGCACAGGCTTAAAAAGAAGGCCTATCTTGATCTTTAGGTCTCAAATGCAAAATCAACTCCACACTAATGAAGATATGATGACAACAGTAGATTCAGTGATCTGTTACCCAGTGGTCAGTGCTGTGGTATTTACCCATTTCTACACCCTCTCTGTCTCTCAGTACAAACAGTCCTTGCTCTCTTTGCAGAATGTTGGAAGGTGGTATAACAAGGCAAGAGATGACAGCTTACACATATCAGTCACACATCAATGCACATTATGCCTCCCTTGATGAGCTGAGCGGTGTTAATATGAGGCCTAATGTGTCTGTTAGTGTGTAGCTTGACTGTGAATGTGATAGTCAGTTATAACACTAATAGATTACATTATAATCCATAAATATCTAAGTTTTCAATGCAGTTTCAATTAATTCGATAGGCTGAATGGATCATATTAAAAAAAAAAAGGAAAAATAAAAATATAAAATCCATCATTGAACAAGACACACACAGATCTTTACTCTGCTCAAGTTATTTTACAGGTCAGTTCTTTGTTTATATATTATTTAGTAGGATAATCCTGAAATCTGGGGCTGATGCAGTCGTCTTGCTCCCCCACTAATTGTATCATTGTCTGCTTCAGTGTTCATGATGTGATACACTGTAGTCTCAGTATCAGACACTTGAGGTGCACAAGGACTTACACTGCATGTCCAAAAATGTGTGGACACCTGTCCAATGTCCAATGTTTCTTCTGTAATGAAGCGTATGAACAGCGAGTTTATGCTCGCATTGTTGCAGTATCAGCCTCTACTCTTCTAGGAAGGCTTTACACTAGATGGTAGAACACTGCTGTGAGGATCTGATTGCATTCAGCCACAAGAGCAGTAACATTAGTGAGGTCAGGAACTGATACTGGATGATGGGATCTGGATCACTCAAACTCAAAGTATTGGATGGGGCTCCCTCACTCCAGAGAACACACCTCCACTGCTACACAGCTCAATGCCCCTCTACCCAATGCTTATGCGGGAATGTGATGCCAATCCAGAGCCATGGTTGGATCTACCATATGGGTGACTTCAGTGACTGCCCAGAGGTTTTTAACAAGGCCTTATCTGAGCAGCTAACGATAGTTCAATTTGTTATGAAGCATGAACAGCTCATTTGCACATTAAACAGAGGTGGAATACCCTGTTTAACCTTCACAAGAAGACATCACACTAACCACACCAGCATGAACCACAGAGGAAGCACAAGAGGAAACATCACCAAGGCAACACAACTGAAACGCTACCCACATCAAATGAACCCAGGCTCACGCCAAAGACATCAAAAGAAAGTAAAAGTGCTTTTGATCCAGGAACACGTCTCACTTAAAGAATCAAATTAACCACTTAATCACTCACCCAGTTCAGAAAACTCTCCAATCCATCTCTCTCTTTCTGTAACTGGTCTCTCTCTTTTGTCAGGTTGGTGTAACTGGTCTGTAACTGGTCTCTCTCTTTTGTCAGGTTGGTGTAACTGGTCTATAACTGGTCTCTCTCTTTAGTCATGTTGGTGTAACTGGTCTGTAAGTCGTTTCTCTCTGCAGTGAACATGAACCATGGCAGTGTGATGGCAGTCAGCAGGAGAACACACAGCAGCCCCAGACGCACTGCAGTCAGTCTGTGGTTTCTGCTTCCTGCAGTGTTTCTCTCTATGGAGAACCGATACAGAGATGCTTCAGTCGCAACCAGTAATCGAGTTTTAAGCACAGATAAACACGGACTAGGCTCTCTTTAACTTGTTTGACCTCATTGGAGTCTGCACTTTAAGAAGACGCCATCAACTATCATGAATGACGGAGACGTTTTTGCAAACCAACAGTAAATGAGTTTTTACCATCAATAGATACTGGAACCGTGGTTAACTGTAACCAAGCACAGGCCTAACATCAACACTAAGACCCCGTTCACAACTGGTCACTTCATGTATCTTGAGTATCAGGGTTATATCTGAATAAGACTGAACCACTTAAAAATAAAAGTGTAAACACACTCAAGATGCATTTAAAACAAACACAATTCTTAAAGAACTGATATCATGAGCTTGTATGTGTTGATTAAGGTGCACTAAGTTGCCTCTAGAGGGCAATAAATTCATGTGTGTGCCTGCTTGGAGAAACTGCAAGCTGAGTGCCTCAAAAAATCAAACAGAGTTTTAAGCACAAACAACCAAACAAACAAACAAACACACACACACACACTCTCTAATATAAGCCACTTATCCTCTTTGGTCACGGTGGGGATCCTGGAGTCTATCCCAGCAGCCACTAGCTAGAAGGCATGAAGCGCCCTGGGCAGGTCACCAGTCCACATACACTCACACAAACATTCACACCTAGGGGCAATTCAGCATCTACAATTTGTCTAACTGCACATCTCTGGGCTGTGGCAAGAAACCAGAGAACCCAAAGAAAACCCACCCAGACATGTGGAGAACATGCAAACTCCCCACAGATAGGACTGTGGTCACCAGCCGGGAATCAAACACTTCTTGCTGTAATCCAACAGTGCCACCCACTGCACCGTCATGCTACTGCAATATACACTACAGTGCCAAAAGTATTCGCCCGTCTGCCTTCACACGCATATGAACTTGAGTGACATCCCATTCTTAATCCATAGGGTGTAATATGATGTTGGCCCACCCTTTGCAGCTATAACAGGCTTTTCATGAGGGTTAGGAGTGTGTTTATGGGAATTTTTGACCATTATTCCAGGAGCACATTTGTGAGGTCAGACAGTGGTGTTGGATGAAAAGGCCTGGCTCACAGTCTCCATTCTGATTCATCCCAAAGGTGTTCTATTGGGTTGAGGTCAAGACTCTAAACAGGCCAGTCAAGTTCTTCCACACCAAACTCATCCATGTCTTTATGGACTTTGCTTTGTGCACTGGTGTGCACTCATGTTGGAACAGGAAGGGGCTCATCCCCAAACTGCTCCCACAAAGTTGGGAGCATGAAATTGTCCAAAATCTCTTGGTGCTGAAGCATTAAGAGTTCCATTCACTGGAACTAAGGGGCCGAGCCCAACTCCTGAAAAACAAACCCACACCATAATCCCACCTCCACCTAACTTTTAGCCACAATGCAGTCAGACCAGTACCAGTCTCCTGGCAACCGCCAAGGAGACTCATTCATCATCATCCATCACATGTCTCCACTGCTTCAGTGGTTTAACATGTAAAATTTGATTGTTATGTGATGTTACTGACCTGTCCAGGGTGTATCCTGCCTTCTGCCCGATGACAGCTGTGCTAGGTTCCAGCACCACACACCACCCTGAGGGAGAAGCAGCTTAGAAGGTGTGCGTGTGTGTGTGTGTGTGTTTTTGAGAAGTCACTGTGTGCATTCAAGCCTCACTGTGAACACCAGCAGTGGCTTGGATCTTGTTATCAATGCCTTTTGAATTTTATGTATTGTAACTTTTTATTTGTATGTTAATTATTTATTACATTATTTAGTCAGTTGGTGTTTGTGTTTCATGATGTTTCTAATTATAGCATATAAACAGTTGTATGATTAATGTGTATTAATGTGTGGCCACAAGAGGACACCATAGCTCAGAGTTAAGTGCTATAGTGTGTTGAATGCCTGCCTCGTTTATTGGTTTGTGCTGAAGTTTAGTAATGTATAATATTGTTACTCTGATTCAGGCATTACTGTAATTATTACTGTTGTTTGTGACTTTATTATTTTTGTCTTAGTTTATTATCAGCGGTCTCTGGTGTAATTCACTACATTTTTAAAATTATTATTATTATTATTATTATTATTATTATTATTATTATTACCACCACCCAGGCTGGTTAATCAGGTTATAGGCCTCTGGGCAAAACTGTTTAAGGGGTCCATACCAAGCCCCCACTAGTTAGTGAACATGATTTCATGTTGTTTTTTTATGATATGCAAAAGTGCTGTAAACCTGTTGAATTAAGTATTTATGCTATCCTGCACAGCATGTGAGAGACCAACAGGTCAAAAGAAGCTCTAAACAAAGTGACCGCTGTACCCTGAATGGTGTTTTTGCTTTTGTGCTTCTTTTGTTTAGACATGTTACGTTTTTATACACTTAGAAGCCAAAAGGAACAACATAGGTGTGTAGTGGCGTGGCGGGTAGCGCTGTCGCCTCACAGCGAGGAGGGCCTGGGTTCGATTCCCCAGCCGGGTGACCGGGTTCCTCTCTGTGTGGAGTTTGCATGTTCTCCCCGTGTCTGTGTGGGTTTCCTCCCACAGTCCAAAGACATGCAGTCAGGCCAATTGGACGTGCTAAATTGCCCCTAGGTGTGAGTGTGTGAGTGACTGTCTGTGTCTGTCTGTCTGCCCTGCGATGGACTGGCGACCTGTCCAGGGTGTATCCTGCCTTCCGCCCGAAGACTGCTGGGATAGGCTCCAGCACCCCCCGTGACCCTGACGGAGAAGCGGCTTAGAAAATGGATGGATGGATAGTGGAGTAAAAAGTAAAATATTTGACTTTGAAATGTAGTAGAGTATAAGTTGCCCAAAATGGAAATACTTCAGTAAAGTACAGATACATGGAAAAACTACTTAAGTAAAGAAACTAATTACATTTACTTAGTTACTGTCCACCACTGGCTTCTACCTACAAGAAAACTTTCTCCATGAGATGTTTCAGTCTGGCTTTAGACTATTTCACAGTACTGAAACAGTATTAACTAGAGTAGTAAATGATCTCCTTGTGTCTCTCAACAGTGGCTGTATTTCCATACTAGTTCTTCTAGATCTCATCTTGATGAAATGACCAACAATTTCTTTCTCTCTCGTTTTCCTCATTCATTAGTAACGTTTTTTATGCTATCAGCTTCTAAATCGACAAAAAGCGGTAAGTGGCTGAAATATCATGTCTTCTGCTGGTTGTTAAGTCTGCGCAGAGTGTGGCATGTTTAGCCTAATGCCCTTTTCCGCCTCTAGCGATAGCGATTAGTGGCTGTGTTTGTGCTAAGTGCCAGCTAATTAGCTGTTTGGCGGAGAAGGTAGACCAGTTAGAAGTGCGTATCCGGGGGTTATTAAGGGATAGGCAGCCAGATGCAGCGTTAGCAGCTCCGGGTGCCCTGGGGAGAGTTAGCACCCCCTCGACTCCGGCGTTAGAGCCCTCACAGCGGGGCGACTAGGTGACGACTCGGCGGTCTAGCCAGAAAGCTAAGGCTAATGCTAACGCTGAGGCCAAATCTAGCCCACCGAACACCACGCTCCTCTGATTCATGTGTCAAACAGGTTTGCCCTGCTCAGTGAAGCACCCACTGTAAAGCCTGTTAAAAGTACTCTGGTTATAGGAGACTTGATTGTCTGACACTTGAAATTAGCTACTCCTTTAGGGGCGCCAGCGGTTACAGTTAGATGTTTATCGGGAGCCAGAGTGCCAGACATTAGTGGCAACCTTAGACTCAGCTGATAAGAGATATTCGAGGATAGTCATTCATGTAGGGGCCAATGATATCCATCTGTGGCAGTCTGAGGTAACTAAGGCTAATATTAGAGAGGTGATTAAACAGGCCCAGATGATGTCCGATGCCGTAATTTGCTCTGGCCCCATCCCAATGTGGCTCGGCGCTAAAGCCTACAGCAGGCTTACGGCGTTAAACTGCTGGATGTCCAAGTGGTGTTCCGAAAATCAAGTGGGCTTGGAATTCACGTAACTTCCTCCTATTAAACAGTAACAAAACAGAGGTTCTCCTTTTGGGTCCAAAATTAGCAAGAAGTAAATTACCAGATTTAATCTTAAATCTTGCCAATTTACCAGCCAAACCTGGCTCAGCAGCAAAAAACCTTGGCGTTATAATAGATTCAGATTTATCATTCGATCAACACATAGGCAGCATCACTAGGACAGCTTTTCTACATCTTCGCAACATTGCCAAGATAAGAAATACCCTATCCCTGCGTAATGCAGAAACACTAGTATACACTTTTATTACTTCTAGGATAGACTACTGTAACGCGCTATTGTCTGGATGCACGAGCAGGAATTTAAACAAACTCCATCTAGTCCAAAATGCTGCAGCCAGGGTCCTCACTAAAACTAGAAAATTTGATCATATTAGTCCAGTGCTATCATCACTTCATTGGCTGCCTATTAAATTCCGTATTGATTATAAAATCCTTTTATTGACTTATAAAGCCCTACATGGTCTTGCTCCCGAGTACTTACAAGACCTTGTTTCTCATTATGAGCCATCACGACTACTCAGATCCCAGAGTGCTGGCTTAATAACAGTCCCCAGGATTCAGAAGGTTTCAGCTGGGGGAAGAGCTTTTTCTTATAAAGCCCCCAAACTCTGGAATGATCTTCCAGAAACTGTTCAGGACTCAGTCTCAATCTTTAAGACTAGGCTGAAAACTCACTTGTTCAGTTTAGCTTTTGGTAGGTAATGTTCCCCCTGTTTATGTACAAACAGATAGAATAAAACTAATTCCATCTCCCTGCTTTCTTTCCGGGAATACAATCACCCATATGTCCGGCTGGACACTGAAGGACGACCGACTGCCGAGCCCTTCTGCTACCCACTTCAGACCAGCTGCCCATGCCCCAGCTGCCACCACCTGCCTTGGACTAGCTGCCAACCCTACACTGATATTCTCATAGACTACTAACTATTCCTAATACCAATATTACTGCTATTAATATTAGTAGTATAATCATTTGTAGGTAGTTTGACCAGAGGAGGATCGGTCCCCCCTGGTGAGCCAGGTTCCTCCGAAGGTTTCTTCCTCAGTTCTGAGGGAGTTTTTCCTTGCCTCTGTTGCCCCTGGCTTGCCCACCAGGGGGTTTTTGTACATTCTTACAGTCCTGTTAAAACTTTGTCTTTTCCAAAATTCTGTAAAGCTGCTTTGTGACATCCATTGTAAAAAGCGCTAAACATATAAATTTGATTTGATTTGATTTAGTTCTTCAAAGTACTCCTTCCATCTACTCAACACTCTCTGTTCACTCACTAGTACATTTCCCTCTCTATCCTTTATCAGCCTAACCTGCTGTACATCATTTCCAGCTCTATCTCTCTGTTTAGCCAAACGATATAAGTCCTTTACTCCTTCTTTACTGTCCAGCCTCTCATACAGCTCATCATAGGCCTGAGCCTTTGCTTTTGCCACCATTCTTTTCGCTATGCGACTAGCCTCACAGTACTCCTGCCTACTTCCTTCATCTCTCTGGTTATCCCACTTTTTCTTAGCTGCTTTCTTCTTCTGAATACTCTCCTGGACTTCCTCATTCCACCACCAACTTTCCTTGTCTTCTTTCCTCTGACCAGACGAAACACCCAACACATTTTTGCCAGTTTCTCTCACCACCTAAGCTGTAGTTTCCCAGTCCTCAGGTAGCTCCTCACTGCCCACAAGAGCCTGTTGCAATTTTTCCCTGAACTGCCTGCAACCATCCTCCTCCTTCAGCTTCCACCATCTAATTTTTGGCTCTGTCTTCACTCTCTTCCTCTTCTTTGTTTCTAATCTCATTCTACAGACAATCACCCTATGCTGCCTTGCTACACTTTCCCCTGGCACCACTTTACAATCTCCAATCTCCTTTAGGTGGCATCTCCTGCTAAGGATATAATCCACGTGTGTGCACCTCCCTCCAATCTTGTATGTCACCCTGTGTTCTTCCCTCTTCTGAAAATACGTGTTCACCACAGCCATTTCTATTCTCTTTGCAAAATCTACAACCATCTGACCTTCCGCATTTCTGTCTTTCACACCATACATTCCCATAACCTCTTCATCCCCTCTGTTCCCTTCACCAACATGTCCATTGAAGTCTGCACCAATCACTAATCTCTCCTCTCTAGGCACACCATCTACCACTTCATCCATCTTACTCCAAAATTCCTCTTTCTCCTCTAACTGACAACCAACCTGTGGTGCATATGAACTGACCACATTCAAAATTACACCATCAACCTCCAACTTCAGGCTCATGATCCTGTCTGACACTCTCTTTACATCCAAAACACTTTTCACAAGCTGTTCCTTTAGGATTATCCCTACTCCATTTCTCTTCCTCTCTACACCATGATAGAACAGTTTGAATCCACCTCTAATGTTCCTGGCCTTGTTTCCTTTCCATCTGGTCTCCTGGACACACAGAATATCCTCTTTAACTGATGGACTAGCTAGCTGCTCTCTGCTACTCTGGTTTGCTGGATTAGCTGTTTGCTGCTGCTGTTTGGTTTGTGTTAGTTTCTAATTTCAACTGAAACAAGGTGAGTGCTTTTTTGTCATGGCTACTGCTGGGTTTTTCTCTTGTTCAGAGTGTGGCATGTTTAGTTTAGACCCCTTCTCCACCGATAGTCATAATGATAGTGGTGTTTGTTCAAAGTGCAAGCTAGTTAACTGCCTGGTAGAGAAGGTGGACAAGTTAGAGCTGCGTATCCGGGGTTTAATAAGGGATAGACAGCAAGGGTCACTGTTAGCAGCCCCGGGTACACCAGGGAGAGCTAGTACCCCCTCGACTCCGGCCTTAGAGCCCCCACAGCAGGGCGAATGGGTAACGTCTCGGCGGCATAGTCGAAAGGCTAAGGCTAATGCTACCGCAAAGGCCACAGCCAGCCCACCTGTACACCATGCTCCCCCAGTTCACGTGTCAAACAGGTTTGCCCCGCTCAGTGAAGCACCCGCTGAGGAGCCTGTTAAAGGTACTCTGGTGATAGGAGATTCTATCGTCCGGCACGTGAAATTAGCTACTCCTTTAGGGGCACCAGCGGCTAGAGTTATCTGCTTACCGGGAGCCAGAGCACCGGACATTAGTGGCAACCTTAGGATGTTAGCAAATAGGAGATATTCGAGGGTAGTTATTCATGTAGGGGCCAATGATATTCGTCTGCGGCAGTCTGAAGTAACTAAGGCTAATATTAAAGAGGTGGTTAAACAGGCCCAGACGCTGTCCGAGGAGGTAATCTGTTCTGGCCCCATCCCAATGAGGCGTGGCGATGAAGCTTACAGCAGGCTTTCTTCGCTGAACCGCTGGATGTCCAAGTGGTGTACGGACAATCATGTGGGCTTTATAGACAACTGGCTAATGTTTGAGGGCAAGCCTGGTCTTTTAGGTAGGGATGGTGTCCACCCCACGCGGGATGGTGCTGCCTTACTTTCGTGCAGCATAGCACATAGTCTCTTAGTTAGTCGGCAGAGTAGCAGTAGCCTTAGAAGCTGCTGACAAACCGGAGCCGGGACCAGGCCGCAGACAGAGAGGCTTAACCGACCGTCTGTGAGCTGCAAAGAGACGTTACCTAGATACCAATGTATTCAGACTGTGTCTGTCCCCCGAGTCAAACATAAATGTCAAAAAACTCAAACAGTAAATCTAAATAACCTAACGTATATTAAACAATCATATCCAGACTGTAGCACTAGCACTTCAAAACTAAAGATTGGTTTACTTAACATAAGATCTCTAAATTCAAAAGCAGTAATAGTGAATGAAATCATAACTGATCAGAAATTTGATGTGTTGTGCCTCACTGAAACCTGGATTAGACCCGATGAATATTTAGCATTAAACGAAGCCACCCCTGCAGGCTATAATTATATACACAACCCCAGATCGTCCGGTAGAGGAGGCGGGGTCTGCATAATTTTTAGAAATTCCCTAGCTGTCAATCAGAAACACTATGATAATTTCACTTCTTTTGAGCTTCTTTACATCAATATAATTAATCCAATTACAAAACAGAATGCATTTTCTTTAATTAATATTTACAGACCACCAGGACCCTATGTAGAATTTTTAAAAGAATTTAGTGATTTCGCTGCAGAGTTAGCAGTTTGTAGTGATAAAGTAATTATAGTAGGAGACTTCAACATTCATTTTGAAAAAGTTGATGACTCATTAAAAAAGGCTTTTGCATCAATTCTAGACTCAGTTGGTATTGCTCAAAATGTAACAGGACCTACGCATTACTGTAATCATACTCTGGATCTGGTTTTGACCCTGGGTGTTAGCATAGATAACCTAGATATTCTTTCTCAAACCTCAGTAATCTCAGATCATTATCTTATTTCTTTTAAACTTCATCTTAGTCATAATATACGTACATCCCCCAGCTACTCTATGAAACGTTCAATAACGCCCTTTACCGCTCAACAATTTACTGATAACCTTCCTGATTTATCAACCATAGTGTACTCTCCAGGTAACCCAGCAGAACTAGACAAACTAACTGATTGTTTAGAAAATACCTTCCGGTCTACTTTAGATGGTGTAGCACCACTTAAACACAAAAAAGAGAGACAGAAAAAACTTGCGCCGTGGTATAACGACCAAACTCGTACTTTAAAGCACTTAGTACGAAATTTTGAGCGAAAATGGCGATCAACCAAACTGGAAGTATTCCACTCTGCTTGGAAAGACAGTATTGTTGAATATAGAAGAGAAATTAATAAAGCCCGCTCAGAGTATCTGGCCTCTCAGATCGAGATTAATAAAAACAACCCTAGAGTTCTCTTTAGTGTTATTTCTAAACTGACTAAAAGTCAGGCAGGTACTGATCCTCAGATTCCAGCAATCCACACTAGCAATGCTTTTATGGACTATTTTGATAATAAAATCGAAAATATTCGGGACAAAATTCAACAGATAAATAGCACATCTTGTCTGTCATCTGGTGTGGCTGATATAGAACAAAATCCAGCTACCGAAGTCAGGTTGGAAGTTTTTAACCCACTACATCAGTTAGAACTGGAGAAAATTATCTCCTCATCAAACTGCACAACCTGTACACTTGATGCAGTTCCCACAAAACTATTAAAACAGGTATTACCAGACATAATTAAACCACTATTAACAATAGTAAACTCATCATTAAACCTGGGGCATGTTCCCAAAGCCTTTAAACTAGCAGTAATTAAACCTTTGATCAAGAAACCAAATCTTGATCCTAGTGTACTATCTAACTATAGACCTATTTCAAATTTACCATTTATTTCTAAGATTTTAGAAAAGGCCGTGGCCCAACAACTTGGCTCTTATCTGCAAAGAAACCAGATCTATGAAAAATTCCAATCTGGATTTAGGCCTCATCATAGCACTGAGACAGCTCTAGTTAAGATAACAAATGATCTGCTTCTTGCCGCTGACCAAGGCTGCGTTTCTTTACTGGTACTTCTTGATCTGAGCGCAGCTTTTGATACAATAGATCATAATATCCTCTTAGAAAGATTAGAGAAAATGGTCGGTATAACTGGAACTGC
Source organism: Pygocentrus nattereri (assembly GCF_015220715.1). Taxonomy (NCBI): domain Eukaryota; kingdom Metazoa; phylum Chordata; class Actinopteri; order Characiformes; family Serrasalmidae; genus Pygocentrus; species Pygocentrus nattereri. The sequence goes on from NC_051232.1 coordinate 10,539,067, forward strand.
CTTATCGTGGTTCAAATCATACTTGACCGATCGTTTTCAGTTTGTGAGGGTAAATAATATACCCTCCAATTATACAAAGGTTAGATATGGAGTTCCACAAGGCTCTATCTTAGGACCGTTATTATTTACGTTATACATGCTCCCCCTGGGCAAAGTTATTAGAAAACATAATGTTAATTTTCATTGTTATGCAGACGACACGCAGCTCTTCATATCAGCCAAACCTGATGACAAACAGAGAATAAAGAAAATGGAGGATTGCGTAAAAGATGTGAAATCATGGATGTCACACAACTTTCTTCTATTAAATAGTGATAAAACAGAAGTTCTTCTATTAGGCCCTAAAGCTGCTAGAAATAAATTATCACACCTAATGTTGAATCTGGCCGACTTCTCAGTCACACCTGGTTCAACAGCTAAAAATCTTGGCGTTATCATAGATTCAGATCTAGCATTTGATAAACACATATCTAATGTTACTAAAACAGCTTTTCTACATCTCCGTAACATCGCCAAGCTAAGAAATGCTTTATCCTTACATGACGCAGAAAAATTAGTACATGCCTTCATTACGTCAAGGCTAGACTACTGTAATGCGCAAAAAACTAGAAAATTTGACCATATTAGTCCAGTCCTATCAGCTCTTCACTGGCTTCCAGTCAAATTCCGCATAGACTATAAAATTCTCCTGTTAACGTATAAAGCCCTACATGGGCTCGCTCCTGAGTATCTGAGAGACCTTATCTCCTATTATGAACCACCACGATTACTTAGATCACAGGGTGCTGGCTTCCTAGTAGTTCCCAAAATTCAGAGAAGCTCTGCAGGAGGAAGAGCTTTCTTTTATAAAGCGCCCCAACTCTGGAATAATCTCCCCGATAATGTTCGGGACTCAGACACAGTCTCAATCTTTAAGTCTAGACTAAAAACTTACTTGTTTAGTTTAGCTTTTGGTAGTTAATGTTAATTCCCTTTAGATAAGGCTGCAGATCCAGGGGTTCATGGACATAGTGAATTGTGGGTAAACTGAGATGCTGGTGCTGCTGTCACTCACTACATGCAGTCACTCAGGTTTGTGGACGGTGGAGTGGGTGAATGCCAGTGTCTCAGGGAGCCTCCGTGTCTATGTTACCTTCTGGCTCTCTCCCTTTAGTTAGGCTGTTATATTCAGACCTGCCGGAGTCATTAGTCACACTCTAATAATTTTTTACATTTTCTGTTCTTCATAAATCCAGTCTAAACTAATTCCTAAATCTTTCCTTCCTCCGAGTTATTGACTGTCCACCGGTCCGGCCCAATACTGATGGATGTCCCACCCTCAAGTCCCCCTGTCCCCCTGATTGACCAGACTGATGGAAGTTTCTGGAACGCAGCTTCTCCACTACAGATCACATCCAAATCTATATGAACTCTATTTCCACTGTTGATTATACACACCTGAATATATTAGAACTGCGTGGATGTAAAATTGACTTTTCAATGTTTAACTTATAAGTTGTCTGACCAGTGGTAGGATGGTCCCCCCTTTAGATGTGAGTCTTGGTCCTCCCGAGGTTTCTTCCTCCTCCAGCTCTGAGGGAGTTTTTCCTTGCCTCAGCGCTCACGGGGGTTCTGTATATTCTGTATATTATGTTCAGTGTTTTGTCTGATTCTCTGTGCTGTGATTCCCATTTTTGTAAAGCTGCTTTGTGACAACATCAGTTGTAAAAAGCACTATATAAATAAATTTGATTTGATTTGATTTGAATATCTACCTTCCTTTTCTCCATCATGTCTGCAAGCTCTCTGCCTTTACCAGTCATTGTCCCCATGTTCAGAGTCCCTACTCTAACGTCCACACTCCTGCCTTTCCTTCTCTCTCGCTGCCTTCTAACCCGCCTTCCTCCTCTCCTCTTTGATGGTCTTCCACCTACAGTAGTCCAATTTCCACCGGCACCCTGCTGGTCAACAGCACCGGAGGCGGTCGTTGTTAACCCGGGCCTCGACTGATCCGGTATGGCAATCATATTTGTGATCTGCATGATAGTTTTGGCACAAGTTTTACGCCGGATGCCCTTCCTGACGCAACCCTCACCATTTATCCGGGCTTGGGACCGGCACCAGAAGGCAATCTCAAGGCATTACCCATTACATTTATTGTATTATAAATATTATATAACATTTATATTAGTAATATATGGCCCCAATTCCAAATTCCAAGTTGGGAAATAAGATGATTAAATGTAAATAAAATAAACTAATGTTGTGGAGCGATGATGAGGCGGACGCATGTGCGAAGATAAGTGAGATATATTAAGGGCAAATCCATAATCAGGGTTGAAATCGTCCAGGTTAAGGTAGCCAACACAGAGAGACTGGGGTACAGACATGTTGACACAGGAATACAGACTAAACAAAAACAGAGACTAGAATAAATAACGGAGGCCGGAGGAATGAACACCAAACAATATCAAACACTACCAAATAATACAATACAATTCTAACACATCAAACATGAACCAAACAGCATGAGAATACAGTATAAAGACCAGCAAACTCACAGTGGAACACACCTTAAATACAAAAGGGGTAACAAAGATAACCAGACATTGGTGGACAACACAGGTGAAAACTATCAAGGGCGGAGTTATGAAACAGAACCCCCTCGCAAGGCACGTGGCTCTGAAACACCCCAAACAAAACAAAATCAAACACATACACCAAGGACCGAACTAAACAGGGACAGGACATGGGACATGAGGAACATAGGACGGAACAGGCACAGGAAACAAGGCAGAAACAGGAGCAACAGGACTAGAAGGCCCAGGCACAGAAACAGAAACCGGAGAGGAAACAGATGAGACAGCACCAGACACAAGAACAGAGGAAACACAAACAGAACAAGGACGAAACAAGGGCCAGGAGGGAGGACGAGGAGGCACAACAGAAAAGGATGCCAAATGAGGGACGACAGAAGGCACAACAGAATGAGGCAGACCACTCAAAGACAAGGGAACAGGAACATGGACAGACAGAGGCACAGGTACACACAGACAGACACCGGAACAGAAACAGAAGGAGAGACAGGAACAGGAACCACAACAGGAACAGTCTCAGGCACAGACACAACAGTAGGGAACAAAACAACACCAGGAACAGAGGAGGGCAAAAAAAAACGAAGGAAAAGAAAAAACAGGGGACACAGAAGCAGACACAGACGGAATAGGGGGCCCACAAGGAGCAACAGACATGGGACAGGTGGGAACAAAGGGGTAGCAATGGGAAGCTCGCAGTGGCACTTGAGAGCGAGCTGAGTGCTGTATAAAGTGTTATCTTCATGTTCCTGACGTCTCCCCTCGACTTGCGCTACAGGTCACTCCTCTGTGCAAGCCGGTTGGACCCAAGGCACTTAACTGGGATCTCATAGTCATAACACAAAATGGGATTGTCCTTCGCCTTCTTACGTGAACGACAAGATGCCCTTGTACCCTCAGCGCCAGGGGCTTTGCTGTCCCCGGCTTGGTGGCATCGGGACATGTCTAACTCGGGCTGCTTAGAAACATCCGGAGTTTCGTCCCAACAGAACAACTACAAAGCAGAGTCTTGCTTTCTCGCTGCATCCTTTTGCAGCTGTTCTTTAGTGCAACGTTGTGGAGCGATGATGAGGCGGACGCATGTGTGAAGATGAGCGAGATTTATTAAGGGCAAATTTTAATCAGGGTCGAAACGGTCCAGGTTCAGGTAGTTAATATAGAGAGACTAGGGTATAGATATCATAACCAAGGAATACAGACTAAACGAAAACAGAGACTAGGATGAATAACGAAGGCCGGAGAAATGAGACTGGGACAAGACTGGAAGGTAAACACAAGCACATATGGAAGACTGGGAGCCAATCATGACAAAAACAGAAAGCAGTGATTTAAAATCAATTTGAATCTATTTGACCTGCTTTTGAATGAAAGCAGTACAAAAAAAGATAAGTACGGACAGGAGCAATTTAAGATGAGAAAATGAAAAATGATCATATAACATCTGAAACAGGTGACGCCATCATGCTTTGATACAAAAGGAGCATCCAGTAAACACCTAGTCCTTTATGAGCACTTTTCCAAAATGCATCAACAATAAATCCAGCAGTTTAAAAATAACGTCTCAGCCTAAGATTGCAACTACAGTGCATAATATCATCAAAAGTTTCAGGGAATCTGGAGAAATCTCTCTCTGTCAAGGACAAAATCATAAACCATAATTGAATTCCTGTGACCTTTGACCCCTCCGACTGCAATGCATAGAAGCATGCAACCAGCATGCTTCTATGATGGAAATCACAGCATGACAAATATTTCCAAACGCCACTGTCAGTAAACACTGTTGTTCAACGCACCCACAACTGCAAGTAAAGAGTGTCCGAGGCACAGCAGAGGTCATATATCAACAATGTCCAGAAACACTGCTGACTTCTCTGGGCTTGAGCTCATCTGAAATGAACTGATGCACAGTGGAATCGTGTAATGTCGTCTGACAAGTCAAACTCTCTGATTGTTTATGGAAATAATGGACATTGTGTTCTGTCTGTGTTTACTTAATCCAGATTATTACCAGTGTAAAGTTCAAAGTGATTAATGTTGGACCAATAATTCCTCTTTTAAAACTGGATCAGTTTGTTTCTTCATTCCCCAAACATTTTTTACATGCTGTTAACAGTAAACATGATGGAACACAGAGGTCAATATGTTCCTGTCCCAAATTTTGTGGTATGTTATCCAGGCCTCAAAGTTGGAATAAGCATATATTTACAAAAACAGTGAAGTTGAAAAGATTATACAAAAAATGTGTTATTGTTACTGTGTTCAATTTGATACACTTCTAACAATATTTACTTTTCACGTTATGTCTTTTTTTTTTTTAATTGGGGTGTATAACAACCTGACTTCAATTTCTTGTATATACTTGTCTCCATGTCTATATCCGTGTTTATTCCATGCATGGTTGCGAACGTTCAGGCCACAATGACATTACCAGACTTTTTACCTGTTTCATACTGAAGCCTGAAAAAGTCATTTAAAAGTTAAAGGTGTTAGGTCTGAGTCCCGACCATGTGATGCATATATGTCAACGTTAAAAAGAAGGTCCTGCTTGGTGTTTAGGTCTCAAATGCAAAATCAACTCTACACTGGTGAAGATATGATGACAACAATAGATAATTCACTTATATACTCAGAAGGCACGTCCTTCACCAAATCTTAACTGAGGTCTCTTTGAATTTTTATGATTGCTCCTAAAATGCACTCACAATCATCAGATTAATGCTTTCTAGTAAGCAGTTGAAACACACTACATACTTTCCACCAGAGAGGTCTTCAAATACCCACAACTCACATAGTGTAGCTCGGTTGCACTCAGTAGCCATTAAAATCAAACCAATGTGTGTTATATCTGAAAGCACATGCTCTATTAGCCTGCACTCATATTATCCTGCAAACTGAGGATTGAAGTGATTAAATGTTTCGTTCTGTGATCTGTTATCCAGTGGTCAGTGCTGTGGTATTTACCCACTTCTACACCCCCTCTGTCTCTCAGTACAGCACAAACAGCGCTTGCTCTCTTTGCAGAATCTAGGAAGGTGCTATTGTAAAGGGTTAAACGTGTAAGTACAATAGCACTGCAATTCATCGGCTCTTCATCGGCTTGGAGAAATTCCAGATGCTCCAAATGCAAAGCTGTTTATTACTGCTCAAAGAAATGCCAGATTAACCATTGGGAAAGGCATCGTAAGGAGTGTAAATACATGTCACATGTTAAGCTATATCCACCTACGGAGGTCCAGGTAGCACAATGCCGTGTTAACCAACATTCTGCTGTAACGTTACTGGTTGGCAGGCAGTGCCTGGTGGAATGTTATTTACAGGGATGCAAATGTGAGGCTTTGTGGGACACTGGCTCTCAAGTGTGTATCATCGATGAGTACTGGAAAAATAAACACCTTCCTGCAGCAGCTTTAAGGGATGTGACCGATGCTGTAGAAGCACCTGACGCACTGAAGTTAGTAACCGCTAATGGTTCGAGCTTGCCATACATAGGATGGGTTGAGATCTCTTTCAAAATGGCCTCGTTTGATACTAGTGCAAATGAGCTTCTTATCCCTGTTCTTGTTATGCAAGGCAATCACTTATCTCATCCTATCATTGGATTTAATGTTATTGAACAGATTATCAAGCAAAATGACCACAAGCGAACAAAGAGAAGGGGTAAGGTGCCATTGTATGAGAGTGTAAGTGCAGCATTCCCAAGTCTCAAGAAAAGTAAAGTACATGCCTTCATTAATTTGATAAATCGTGAAGACTCCAGTGTGTACTGTGTAAGGACAATGAAAGAGAGACTGAGTGTACCCAGAAAGTCAGTCCTGCAGATTCAGTGCTATGCTCAGATGCCATCAGTAAGGGAAGACACAACTCTTCTCTTTGAGCCAGATGTCAATCAGCAGTGGCCTGAGGGTCTTGAGCTGACAGAAACATTATTGCACTTGCAGAGGGGTAGCCGCCCCAACATCCTTATTGACGTGCAAAATGGGACTGAGCATGATATCACGTTGGCTCTTAAAACCATTCTTGGGACTGTGCAATCTGTTAAGTCTGTGTTTCCTATTACTACCCAAGATAACACTGCCACTGTCTCCTCAGTTCAGTCAAAGGTTGAGGGAGTTGGTGGAGAATGTACTGATGATCCATGGGATCCCCCTGTTGATGTAATCCACCTGGACCCGCTCCAGCAGAAAACTGTAAAGGAGATGCTACGGGAAGAATGTCATTCTTTTGCAAAAGGTGAAAATGACATTGGCTGCATTCAGAATCTACAGTTGAGCATAACACTGAAAGACCAAGAGCCTGTTGCACGTGCTTACGTGTCTGTCCCGAAACCACTCTATCAATAAATGAAAGATCATTTGCATGACTTGATAGCACAAGGCTGGGTGGAAAAATCTAACTCTCCATATGCTTCTCCCATTGTGTGCATAAGGAAAAAAGATGGCACTTTAAGACTTTGCATTGACTATCGGGAGCTCAATAGGAAAACACAACCTGACCGGCAGCCCATTCCAAGAGTGCATATTATAATGGACAGCCTGGGGGGCAATATTTGGTTCTCCTTGCTGGATCAAGGAAAAGCCTATCATCAAGGTTTTATGGCAAAAGATAGCAGATCTCTTACTACATTCATAACTCCATGGGGATTATATGAGTGGGTGAGGGTCTCCATGGGCCTCATGAATGCACCTGCTGCATTCCAGCGTTGCATGGAGACTTGTCTTGAAGGGCTGAGGGATGAGATTTGTGTGCCTTACCTGGACGACATCTTAGTGTTCACCAAAACTTTTGAGGAACATGTGGACGCCATGAGGAAAGTGCT
>NC_051232.1:11521655-11546655 GCF_015220715.1 Pygocentrus nattereri
TCTCTTGCTGTGTCCAGGCATGACAGGAACGTACAGCATCTTCACTCCATGAACTACCATGGTGGGTTCAATGCCGTACTTTTCCTGATAAAAAGCACACATACAGACAATCACCACCAAAACAGTCCTTCTCAGCTCAAAGCACTGATCAGATCAGAACCAACACTTTGATTCACAGTCATACACTAGTGTTCAGAAGTTTAGAATCACTTGTCATTTAAGTAATCAGCAATAGACTGGAGACCAGGAGGTATTTCAACATTTGACTATTTACAGTAATTTCATTCATATAAGTGCCCTGCCTAAGATTTGATCACTACTTATTCCAGACATTCTGGGTGATAATTTCAGTATAATTTCACTTCATTATTTCAATGTAGTGTAGTATGAAGTGCCAGAGTAAGTAGGAACACCTAGTAGTTTTTGTGATGTTTTTACTGTGAAATCGGAGAGAAAAAAATAATGCTGGTCTTTTCTGTTGAGATTTTTGAAATTCACTTTTGTCTCCACTTTGATTTCAGTTGAGCAGGGCTACTTTTGGTGACATCAGATCTGCCAATCAGCACCAATCAGAGTTGGTGGTAAGTATACGTCAGCTGCTAAAAGAGCAAATGAAATCTTATTCAATCAACTGTGGCATGTGTTTACATGAGAACACGATTATACGACATTCAATGTTTTACCTTATCAGTTTAAAGGTTTTACACGGTCACTCTAAAATTGATGCCAGCAACATGTTCCAAAAATGTTGGGATAGGATCAAATAAAGGACGTAAAGGGAGCATCTAAGCCCAATTCTACCCAAAAGAATAATCCAAATAATAAAATTAAAAGTAAAACTCAATGATGTAGGAAAGAAAAGAAATGTCTGTGCATGAAATGGCAAAACTGAAACCCACTGGATTTCACTGCATGGGCACTTTGACAAATTGCTGTCATAACAATGGCTCATCACTGATCCACAAATACAGGTTAAAACTGCACTATGCACAGCAGAAGCCATAGGTCAACTGTGTACTGTGGTCTGACAAGTCCAACTTTCAGGTTGTATGAAAATAATGGAGCCAAGGAAGTAAAGGACTAACCAGACAACATATGATGCCTTCTTGACTACGTCTTTTTCAAGCACTTCATACTTATTGCAACATGCTGACCTGAGCTACATTCTATACATGTTGCAGCAGCATGGCTGCATAATCAGAGTGTGGATGCTAAACTGGCCTGTCTACAGTTCAGACCTTTCTCATTAAAGAAATGTGTGGTGAATTATATAGTGCAAAATTCAGTTTCCAGCACTTGTGTAACAGAAGCAGGAGAAAAAGTTCTGCTTTCCAAGGTGGAACAATCCGTGTCTTGAGTCCACAAATGATTATTAAATGTAGTTGAAAGAAAAAGTGATGTTAAAGGTAAACATGCATGTGTGTCAGCCTTTTTTGGAACACACTGCATGCATCAAAGTTGCCATGAGCATATATTTACCACACAAGACCAATTTACAAAAAATCTCAGCTTGTTTGGAATTGAGGTTTGCACAGTACTTAGCATGTTGCTACTGTTATCACAATATATTTCATGTTATATTATGCAGTATCTTGTATTAATAACTTGGTAACTACTGTGGAATGAATTTGTAAATTTGTAATAGTTCAGAAATTAGTTTCCTTATAGTTTAAAGTTTTAATTTATAGGTGTGTTTTTAACAAAATTTTATATGTTTTGCACTCAGCTCTCTCCGACATAAATGCTAGAGCGAACTTGAACAGCAAATTACTGTTTATTTTCCCCAACATTTGCTGTGAATAATGGTGTTATGTTGCATCTTACCCTGACAGCATTGATGAAGTCAGACAAAGTGAAGTCCTCATGACCAGTGATTGACCACTGATCCCAGATAGAGAATGAGATATCATCTCTGAGAGAGATTAGAGGGGGAGATCAAGCAAGAGAGATTATATTGATTGTTACATATAGTAATTGTGACTGCAATCTATTAAAACCCACTGGCCTTCATTCATCAAAACACCCACATAAATAGGCCTCTGAAGCTGTAATTGGTCAGGAGGCTCATTAGGGTTAGCACTTTCATATAGTTTAGAATGCCTGATGGACTACAGCACTGCAGGAGAAAATCAATTTCATCACTACACTTCTGAAGGATGTACACTTCCCCTGTTCTAGTGCAGTTTTCTCATTAACGTCTTCTTAACAGAAACAGATCCTTGAATTCTCTTCTCTCAGTGGAAGGATGGACAAAAACTTTCTGTGGATTTTTTTTCAGATCTGAAGTAAGAGTGGAGCTTGATCTTCACCTCTCGAAGAGGAGATCTTTTAGTCCTTTTTTTTTTTAAACTCCAGGTTTGAAAACTCCTGGTTTTCATTTACTTCCCTACAACTTTCCACTTCCGTATGCAAATGAATTATCTCCATCCTCTTTACTATCAGTATTGCCAAAGATTAACAAACAATATAGTGTGCAGTGTGTGTGTGTGTTTGTTTGATGTACCTGATCTGAATCCTCTTAACATGTGCCGTCTCTGTTAGAACCACAACAGGAATGGCCAGGTTGAAGAAGCAGTTTTTAAATGACTCAAAGCCATAACCACCAACAACTTTAATCATCTCCAAGGCCACCTGCACACATTAAAACAAAATCAACCAAACAGACGCCACATAAATCATCAATGAAACTAATCAGAGCTGCTTGAAATTCTAAAATACTAAAGCAGCTAAAAATACTGCTGAATACAGACTGACTAAAATTGTCAATCGTTTAATTATACTATACTTTTACTTAGATTTGCAACAATTACAACCAAGTCAGTAAGCTAGTCATCAATAAGGCCAATTAATGCTGGGCGGTACTGATAAGAATTCAAATACATTTTTCACAGTATCACAGCATCATACAGCGATCACAATATCATACAGCGTACCACACAGTACCATATAGTATACTTCCTGAGGGCTACTCAGTTGTTCTTTTAGGGTCATTTTCGTCCACATTTTTTCTCCCTAAATTGACCTTACTCAGTATTGTAAACATTAACCACTGTTTTTTAACTGTTCTTTCAAAATGCTGCACCCAGCAAATGCATACACTGCAGAAATGAAAACCATGTATCACCAAAAAGTAAAAATGAATATTACTGTATGTATATTACATATATACTGCAGTATAGTGCTGTATAAAATTCAGAGACCACCCTTCACTGATTTATTTTCCAGCTATATCACCCAGCTCTAATGGTAAATATAGTAAATACAAATTGATTATTAATTGAGCCGACAGATTAACTGTTCATGGACCTAATCAGTGGATAATCTGCCGTAATCACAATCATAGAAAATCTCACCAGGCCAGCAACAGCAGCAGTTGCTGTAGCAATGGCAGGGATGATTTTGCCGGCGATGCGCTTGGTCTGAAGGCGGTCGGCGGCCTCGATGGAGTACATGCGCGCCCGCAGTGCTGACGCTGTCTCCACAAAGTCCATGTGACCGTTTGAGTCGTCATCCTTCTCGAAGATCAGCGGTGTCATGCGCAAGTTCTCTGTGGAGAACAAAAGCATCTTTACTGCTCAAAACATCCAGCCAGTTCTTAAAGATTACAACTCCAGTAAATACATACATAAGCAAGTTTGTGAAAAACACAAACACAGTGATAGCTTGTGGGTTGTGAAATAAAAGAATATAATAAAGGTGCGGTTCAATAAACGTTATGGTTGTAGGATGGTCATCTTTAATTCGGCTCAAAACTGTAATTCATCTGTAACTGAAGAATCCTTAGCTTAGCCTGATCCCCTCTTCTCTGAAGGCATTTAATCTGAAACAGCCCATTTCCCCCTTTTCTGTCGTGTGTAGCTCACTGAGACACTATCATGCTTAGTTTTCTCCTGGCTTTTCCCCTCTTTCTATCAGCACCACCTATCAGTGAGCTCCCACACCACCAATCAGAGACACCTCTAAAGAATGTGTTTATTTAGTCATTCAGGCGTGGAATACAAAGGACATGTTATAACTTTGAAATACTATCACCATTTTTAAATACCTGCACCATTTTTAAATATCGCAGTATACCTTATACGTTATAATGCCCAACCCTACACAAAGCGGTTTTATCTGAAACCTGCTGCTGTGGTTTGAGGCTATCCTAAATGTACACTATACAATATAGGTGGCTTTTTGTACAGTTAGGACATCTGCCTACAGCACTAAGCATGTTCAAACTGCAGCTTAACAGCCGTATTTACAGATTAATCTTATCTGTATTAGGTACAACACATGTAGTATTAATGTAGGATATCAATTCCCTCAACAAGTTCAAAAGTTCAGTTTTGTATGGGGGTGTACCTGGTGTGATGAAGCCGGAGGTGATGACCTCCTCTAGCTGTGATATGGCTTCTCTCTCCTCCTCACTGCTCACGGTCAGCTTCAGCTGATCAGGCTTCTTCGCCGTCTCATCGGTCTCTATATGCTAACACACACAAACACAATCACAGACTTGTTACTGCACATTAGACTGGATTTATGTTTGTATGCTGATGATAGTTTTACATAATCGGTGGAATCAAAATCACCAGAGATAGCACTGATCCTAAACCAAGTTTCAGTTTTCCAATACTGGAAAAATGGAATTTGATCAGATTCTGTAAGAAATCGAGACCCAAATATAACAGAATGTATCCCAACATAATGTAATGCAAAAGAAAAGAAGAAAGCAATATATTGCCATGTGTAGCCTAACGCTGACATAAGAACATAAAGATAATCTGTTTTTTCAATCACGTTGTTGATCGTACAGTGTTTGAGCAGTTTGAGCAAGATACTTTTAAGACAGACATCTTCAGCGAAGAAAAAGTGGTATTGTGCCATCCCTGAAAGTCTCTCAGTAAAGCAATAGATAGATTGTGATGCATAACTATTACAGCTGTGGTAAGAAGTGTTACCTTCTCTGCTGGTCTGTATTCTGGAATTTTCACTTCCGTCAAAACACTGGATACAGCATCATAACAGAGATTCTGTTGTTGAAAGAACAAAGACAGACACTTGAAAAGCAGCCACACAATCAAGAACGCACAAAACAACCTTCAAAGAATGTCACATTAAACTAAGCTTCAGATCTGTTAGGAGGAGTATATTAATAGGAGGAGTATATTTTTCTAATGATACCTTTTCTGAATACGGCACGTTGTAAATTTCTGCAAACAGTCGAGCTGTGCTGACCACGAAACCAAAGTGCCTAAAACAGATGAGACAGAAACAAGTTTCTCATTCAAACGTGAAAACAAGACAAAAAATACTGTAAACTACTGATCAAAAGTTAGATTTTGAGTTAGAATTAAATAATAACCTCTTAACAATTAGACCACCCTTACAAAGCATTTATGAATGTTTTAAAATGAGTTTATTATGGATATTTATTTATTATGGATTTTAGCTAGTTCATTAACACTTAATAAAAAGTCCTAACTAGGGATGTATCGATACCAATACGGGTAGCGGCTATTGGCCCGATACTGTGCTCATTCACTTGTACTTATGCTCACAAAAAGGCATCCAACATCTGATACCAACATCTGATACCACATACCATGTGACATGAGCAGAGAGCTCATGAACAAATGACTCAAACTGGCAGTGAACCAGAGTATGCTCGCTCAGCAAAGCACAGTGTAGCAGTCACACTAAACATTAAGCCTAGGCAGATTCCAGTCATACACTGTGCAATTTCAGCCCATTTTTAAACCCACAAAAACAAACGCAGACACAACCGCTTACATAATATGGGTGGAGACATGTAGGCTGGCAAAACGAAGGCGAAAAAAGTCAACACTTGCTACCAAAGTCTGTACATGTCTGCTGGTGTGGGAGATTAAGAACAGCTTAAATGGTTTAAATTTGACCTGCTTTTACTCACAGTGAGTCTTTGACATCAAACTCTAAAGGAGATGGAGGTCGTTTGGGAGACTGCCAGAAGAGACCTGAAAAAGACATCAACCAACCAATCAATCAATCACTTGGCAAAGAGAAAATGGGTAGGTGTGGACTGTTAAGATTTAAGTCAGGAGCACTGAATGTATCTACTACAAATCTACAAAGTCTACTACAAATGTAAAGAAATACTACAAGGCAAGATAGTGAGAGAGTCTTACTGCCATCTTTTAGTCGTGTATCCAGTGGAAATGAGTGCAGTAGTTGTAGTGCCTGATCAACAAAAAACAAATCATTAGTACATTATCACCATGGTGCAGTATACGTAATGCAAAACTATTGGCATGTTATTAATATATATATATATATATATATATATTAGATGTACAGTTTTGTGGATTAAAACATTTTTTGAGCTCCAGTTTTGATAACACTCATTTTTTGAAATATTTTCCTTTCACTTTCGTCTTCGCTACATAAGTGCATTATCTTATATCTGATCTCCTCAGAAATGTCGCCTTAAGCTGTAGCTTTTAGTTTTAGCGTTTTAGATGCACACGAGAGAGATATTTGTGATACCTTAGATAGATGTGTGTACCTTTGTGTAATTTTTTATGTTTTCTGTTTCTGAAACATCTTCAAGTATCATGCTGTTATGATTTTACTCTACGGCCCATCCCTTCCTTCAACACTGCTTTAGGACCCATTTCCACAAAGGCTTCCAGAGTCTCAAGGACTTCAGGATTAATATGGGAATCGCTGTGGTAACAGTACCTTTCTCTTGAAGTACTTGTCGAATTTGAGGCGGGCGAGGGCCAGGCAGTGCTCCCAGTGCGTGGGTCTACGACTCAATAGCTTAATGACCTGAAAGCCCCCCTCCATACTCTCTCCCAGGTTCATCCTCTACACACACACACACACACACAGAGAGCGAGAGCGAGAGAGAGAGAGAGAGAGAGAGAGAGAGAGAGAGAGAAACACATACATTTGTCTTTAATACAATGTCAGCACATTAGTGTCATACATACATGTCATTTATATAATGTAAGTAGCTTTAAGTGATATGTTCCATTTTCTTATATATTCAGGGAAGATTCAACATGTAAAATGTATTCCAATTACTATTGCAAGTATCTATATTTGGTAATGTGTGTATATATGTAATTTGTATATATACACACATGTATATTTATCACACACACACACACACACACACACACACACACACAACAAACACACAATATTGCCAAAAGTATTCGTTCATCTGCTGACTGGAGCAATTGTTTCACACACACACACACACAAACAATACTGCCAAAAGTATTCGTTCATCTGCCTTCACACACATATGAAATATATATATACCGTTGCTGTTGAAAGAAAACCTTGCATCTCCATTTTTGGCATTTTTCAGTGTTTGACATCATTTGAAAGTATCCGTTACTCTTTACATTGTTTGTAAATTTTGTGATGAGTGGCCTAAAAGAAATGACCCAAAATGACATGGGAAAAATTCTGGTTCCATTGACTTACATTGAAAGTGAAGTATGTTTTTTTCCTTCTCCTGTAAAGTTACTATTTTGGAGATGCAAGGTTTCCTTCCGACAGCAGCGACATGTATTACATAAAAGTACGTAAGTACCATTATGTAATGAGAATTTTCTAATCCTCATTAGAAATATTACCAATCTAACACAAGTAACCAAACAGGAACATAAAAAGAAAAGCTTGTAAGCAAAAAGAAACATTCGTAAAAAGCATTTCACAAAAGATAGCTCGGTTTTCCTCTGAGTTTTCCTAAAAGTTTGGACATTTTGGTACTGAAAACATATCAAAACAGTCACAGACACAAAGACACAACCATCCACACAATATAGCCAAACATATACCCACCTATGCATAGTCAGAATAAGGCGGAAAGAAAAATAGCACAGCCCATACAAGATAAGTTAGTCATACAGCAATACTGCGTATTGTAGAGGTGCCAGACCGTGACAACCTCTGGTGAACTGTAATGAACTCATATGTCCCCTCCTAAACTCTAATGACCTCACATGCACTCAGTGTGCTCTCTTCCTTATGAACTCTCGCGCAGTCTGACAAATCACCCTGCACTCAAAGAACTCGAATGCACTTCCATGCACTCTCTGAACTCTGTCACTCCCATCTGAACTCATATGAACCTATGACTCAGATGACACAAACACACACACACACACACACACACACACACACACAGGCTCTCTCTTACCTGTAATACATCTTCAGCTGACAGATGGTTCTGCCAGAACGTGTTGAACATGGAGGGCTTGTGTGAGAAGGCACTTTCAAACTAAACACAAAGAGGATGAGAAAGAATTCTAAATTAACTTCATGCAATCAAACCGCTGAATTAACCTACGTTAAACTCTAGTATGCACTATTTACCCTGTAGACTAATATTTGATAGGGGATCATGAAAAATAATCTCTGCATATGTTTATTCACTGGGTGAATAAGGTGGCTCATAATCTATTTTCAGTCATGGTCAATGTTTGTCTGGTTTAGAGAGGAAGAAAAAAAACAGCCAAAATGAAAAGGATCAGATTACAGTGCATGTGAGTTCATGTGATGTCATGCCAGTATTGTGGCTGTAGAGACCAGGGCTTTGTGTTGGCAGCAACTCGCCACAATACGATGACGCAACATGCCAGATGTACAGTACTTCTTTTTTGTCCATATTTAACATGAAATTGTTTTAGAAAATAGTAACAAATAAAAAAACTACGGTTTGGGGAAAATGCTAAACTCAAATTTTACTCCTGTTACCTTTTTGTTAGAAAAGAAATATACTAGGAATGAATACATAAATAACGCTGGAAGAACTTGTAAGGACTATATTATATGTGTGGTTCACTCTGAAGTGCTGCTTAAGAGATCCAGAGGCAGTGGACTGAACATTCTTCACTTTTAATCACAAAGGCAGCAGCACAGGTGGTATTCAGTACAGGAGAGGGTCTGGGTCTGTGCACTTTACAGTGAACAACAATTCACAACAATTGTGATGCGTGGCACAAACACGTGCCACAGAACACAAATACTACAGCAACATCATTCACATTCATTTGCCTTTATTACAGCCTCCATTCTTATTAGAAGACTTGCTTTGAGTTTTTCAAAGAAATCTGCAGGAATATTTTTTCCAAAGTTTAGTCCTGGAAGTTGGCCGTATTTTCTGCTTCTCGTGATTCACACAAACACACTCAGTGATGCTGATGTCTGGACTCTGGGGTGGTCAGTCCATTGTTCTTAAAGCACCACCAACTTCTTTGTTTGATTTGAGAATTTTCTTCTTTTTTTCCCAATTTTTTTTTCAGGAACAGCTTCTTGACAGCTGCACATCCTTTCAGACTCATAGTGTTCAGTTGTGGCTGAGTCACAATAGTCACATGAACACAGAGACTGATTGTTATATCTTTTAAACTGCTGCTCAAGCATATGACCCAAGTTTTACATAGTAAAGCATAATGTATCAATTTCTGTGTGGAGTAAGGATACAGCGTGTATGAGGGACTGACCTTGTCCCTGGCCCACTGTATAGTATGCTCAATCACAGCAGGGAAAGACTTAAGAGTGCAGAAGGGAATCTCCTCCTCAGGTGGGTCTCTCTATAGGATATAATATTCATATGGCTTTAAAATGCATACATGCACACAATCCACAGGGTCTAGAAACTAGGGTCCAGCTGGTTGATAATATCAGCCTAAACTGAGGGATTTTATTAGTATTATTCACATTTAAATTATTATTTAAATTATTTGTAAATACACATTTGCAGCAGACACACTCACATGGCTGTTGTAGGACTCGGTCAGGTATGGCACGATGATCTCCGTGTGACCTTTTGTCCCCATGGTACCCGAGTCAAGCAAAGCTTTCTGATTGGACACACTCCGACTGTGAAATCACCAAGTAACCAATCAGTACCATGTACCATGACTAACACTTGACAGTCCAGCACAGTAATTTTAATGATCCAAAGATAAGTTTGCCACACGGTGATGTTTTTCTTTATACTACTTTTATTACGAATAAACGTCTCCATTCTTGAGCAGTAAGGATAAAATTCTACCACTACTTTTCTACAGTGCCAACATCAATTTGTTATGTTATTGGTAGGAGTTGGAAAAAGTACAAACCATTCTTACATGAAAGTACATTATGTGGACAAAAGTATGTAGACGCCCCTTCTAAATGAGGCATTTCAACGACACTAACTGCTACAGGTGTTTACAATAAAGCACATCGCCATGCAATCTCAATAGGCAGCAGAGATCAGGGACTTTAAATGTGGCACTGTCATAGGATGCTACCCTTTCCATCTTTGACTTCCAAACTGCCTCTGGAATCAGCACAAGAATTGTGTGTCAGAAGCGTCGTTGGATGTGCTTCCATACGATCTGAACAGCTGCACAAAAGCCTAAGATGACTGTAAGCAATACCAAGTGTCAGCTGAAGTGATGTAAAGCACACTCCCACTGGACTCTGCAGTGATGAATCACGCTTCACTGATCTGGTAGTCTGACGGATGAATCTGTATTTGGCAAATGCCAGGAGAACTCTACCTACCAGCACTAAAGTTCAGTGGAGGAGAGGTAATGGTCTGAGGCTGTTTTACAGGGTTTGGACCCCTTAGTTCCAGTGAAGCGTAATGTTAATGCTACAACAATCAAAGACAATTTAGACAGTAGGGGTGGGTTCTTAGATGCATCGTGATGAGGACGTGAACAATTCTGAATCGATTCACAAATGTCAAAAATCGATTTTCTAAATATTTAATTTAGAACGGAATGTTGACGGAATGCATAAGGCGGAACTTGGAAGTGCGGAAGTGAAGCGCTGTGAGAAGATAAACTAAGACAGTCTGTGGCGGCACATAACAAAAACACAACTGGATGAACGAGAAATCCGACCGGCTCTGCATTAAAGCCAGGTTAGGTCAGGAGTCACAACCCAAATGTTAAGAACAGCCTTTTTGTCCTTTTAACAAAAATCAGACCACATTGGGAGCGACAACTTTTATGTCCAGTATGTCTCAGTATGTGCGATTGTCCTAGTATAAGTTAGGTTAAAATATAAGCGAAAACGCGGACTTACTTTGCGCTGCTTTAAGCTTTAGCTATAGCCGCTTTCCCCACATCTCTGCCAGAAAACCATTGCTCTAAAGTAGTATCTACATTAAAAGTACTAAATACATTCTCATAAAGCATTTAGACCACTCATAAACCTACAAAAAAATTTGAGCTAATAAGGCACGAGATTAACTACAAAATATAATGTGATTAGTAATTAGTTAATTATTTGAATCATTTGACAAAAGACAAAATATAAAAAAAATGGCATTATGAGGTTGTACCATGACTGTTGGTAAATAATGAATCATTTTCACAATAAAACACACCAAAAATGAGCCCAGAGGTCAGTCTCTTACCTGTCCACGTATCTCCTGGCCTCCACGTTATCCAGCGCAGTGACCACCAGGTTGAGGCGTGAGTAGAAGGCATCGTTGTACATGTCCTCTGTGGCAGGACACACTTTGTTCAGCTGTGCAGCTATCTGTAGCTCCGAATTTATCTCTAATGTAGCCTGAGCCGCTGTGAGGCTCTTTGGCTTCTACACAGAGAAAGAAAAGGGGAGATACACATTGTCCCATCAATGCTGACAGACAGAAACAACAGAGACAGAAAAAATACATTTACAGCCACTACAGTTGTATTAGTAATGATAATAGCAGCATAAAAATAGTAATGGAACCGAAACGCTCTGGAGATATCTAAACAAATGAAAGTTTGGACCATCTAGCAACTGAGTCTCCATAAAAATTTAAGGGGCAGATTTAATAAGAAAGGCGCCAATTATGGCAGTCTACAGACATGCTGTACTGGTGGGGCTGACCAATTTAGTGAGTTATCTTCAAGCAAATGAACAAGTGCAGGTTTGTATTCAACACATGACAACATATCATCATAATAAGTGAATGCTTAGAGAAAATAAAACATTATTTTGACAAAAGAATTTTTTTTTACTGTCTGTGAAGCACATGTTCACTTTCAGCTGGTGGAATGAGCTGAAATACTGCATCTCCTGTTTCCTGAGTATATCCAGGTTGTTTGGGAATTGTATGACTTTGAGCATAACGTACAGCACATAAAAGGACAACTCTGATATTCCTGCCAGGTGCATCTATATACCTCAGAAGGCAGAGCGTACATGAGTAGTTGTAGTAAAACAATGACTGTAGAGCCAAAGAGCTACAGTATGTGCTTTTAGGAATCATTTGGAAGATAAAAAAAAAATTATTCAGGCAAAACACACTCAAAGTTTTAGGAAACAGCAGTTTAAACACTGTTGTAAAAAGTGAAGAATGTTACGTGAAAGGCTTTTATGAGCTTCAAATCTCAGTTTTTAAGATGGACTTGCATCTTACACTCAGTATGGGAAACACCAGCACACGCTTGGTGTGGGGCGCCAATGATAATTGGCATTATTGCTGTGACATTCCACTGGCAGGGACAGGTTCTACTTTAAACACCACGTATCCCTATGATAAAATTATATATACAGCAAATAAAGCAGAAATAAAAGACAGTGACAGCTGTTTTTCGTTCTATAATATTTGTGTTTTGTTATATTTTCATTAAATGAATAGTTCATAAATGAATAGTTTTAATATCGCTGTGGAACTGATTACAACTCTTTACCAATAAGCGTTTTCGTCAGTAACTTCATAGACACGTTTTGCACTGTGAATGAATTAATGAAGTACCTGTATATGATGAGGTCTGAAAAGAAACTGCCGATT
Organism: Pygocentrus nattereri; assembly: GCF_015220715.1. NCBI lineage: Eukaryota > Metazoa > Chordata > Actinopteri > Characiformes > Serrasalmidae > Pygocentrus > Pygocentrus nattereri. The sequence continues at coordinate 11,534,425 of NC_051232.1, forward strand.
GAGGTTAGATTTCTCTATTAGATCTGGATCCGTAACGCAAACCTGTGACAAATAAAACCAAAGACAATAATTCCACACAAATCAAGTGTATAGACAGAATGTGCCTCATGAACCTCTGACCCTACCTCTCCTGAGCATCTGGCCAATCCCACGCCCAGCAGCGCAAAATTCTTTAGCATCTCACAGCCTATTGCACCACAGCCCACCTGTGATATAAAATATAAACACAAACAAAAACAGGGATGCAATTCTCATGTTATTCTCACGTTAAGCACATAAAATAATTCTAAAGCTGTAAATGACTGAGTCGTAAGGCTGTTACACAACAAATTTATTAGCAGTAAATTAATACGATCATCCATAGAACTAACAGTAACTTGCACACAGAACACGATTTTTCAAATGGTGAAAATGTGCCATTATTTTATTATTGTTTTATTATATTTATTCCTATATTTGCTTTTTGTGAACTTTCAACAGCAACAATAACTCAACCACCAAATACAGTTGCCTCTCCTGCTGGCTGCAACCAAGATGACAGAGCAGCTGTGTTCCAGCAAACAAAACTTCTTAACTAACATCTGAAAGATCAGAATCTTCACAACCAGTTCAAACTACAAACATGTGAGTTAAAGGAGGGTTTCAGCTTATGAAGTGAAAAAGCTTTTCACACCACTTTCACTCCTGTACCAATGTTTGTCCATTTTGGTGGAAGCGAAAATCAGATCTTGTCTGCACTTAAAGACTTTCAAACTCTAACTCAGCTGAGACTGCAGTTCTAAGTGAAAGCACTCCTGAAGGTTTACCTCTTTAATGAGGAGGAGAAACTCTATGCTCTCCTTTCACTTTCACTTCACAAGCATCCTGCACATGTCTTTCTGTTTCATTAGAAGCAAACTTTTTGTTTTTAATATATAGTTGATATACACACACACACACATTTACATATATATATATACTTTTAATGTAAGTCAATGGAACCAGAATTTTTTCCAAGTCATTTTGGATACTTTCTTTTAGTCCATTCTTTATGAAATTTCAATGTAAAGGCATTTTCAAACTATGTCAAAAGCTGAAAAACATCAAAAATGGAGATACATATTTATACATTTATATTTGCATTTTCATGTCATTTTTCATGTTACATTCACTGTGTAACGGCCATTATTCTCACACACATTACAATCACAGATTCAGCTTTAACTTCATTGTTACAGTTAACCATTTGACTGCTTATTCTTCAAGGCTGTCAATAAAAACTGACATGCTGGTGAAAAAAAATGCATGCTGCAATATGATATTTATTGTTCTTAAATCAATCTTATTAAAATGTGGAGAATTTTTGTTCAAAGTGCAGATTCTAAACTCTCACTCCTTTCCTCATTCGTGTAAGTACAAAGGATGCTTTATTATAACTCTGAACTTTCAGTCTTTCAGTTTCAGTTAAAATTTACAGTTATTGTTGTGTAGTCTTGTTTTGCACCCATTACATATTTGCCATGTTTGTCTTTTTTTAACAAGTAAAAAAGTCAGTCTCAACCCTGTCAATACAAAATAAAACTGAATGCAAATGCAATTTATGATTAACTACGTTAATCATAAATGAAAGTCACTAAATTACATGTTTATCACATAGCAAAACAGCATAATGAAATGATTAGATAAACAGACAAAGTCACTTAGAGTGGTCGATGTGAAATGCTCTTATTTAAGCCAGAACTGTTCACAATGGTGGTGATAGGAACCAAATGTCTAAAGTATTTAAAGCCTCTAAGAGCTCCCTCACAGAAAGTTGTTACACGAAATGGTTATAAATACACTTATCTAGTCTTAACTGTTCATTGTACAGCCTACAATGAACCATTTCACATCAAACTTTCTGAATGACTGAGTTTGATCAACAACTGAATTACGCAGACACTCCACAAATTTATTTCACATCGACAGACATGTTGCCGGAACGTGCAGTGTTTATGTATAGTTCTATACTGATATTACTGTTCATCTCTTATTGTGATCATTTGATCTTTAGCTCCTACAGTGCCTTAAATTATAAAGGAAGACATTTAGTCCAGCGAAAGTGTGGATCAAACATTCAGGTTTAACTCTACAGGCAAAAGAACTATGCTAAAAAGAGATTATGATAACAATAATAAATCACTTACCATGAAAATATGAAGCTTATGCAAATCCGAACACAACGGCTCACCAATACATGCCCTCAAAGCATCATAGCGATCTCCCCTATACACACAAACAAACACACACTGGTTAGAATGGTTCTAAAACAATTCCCAATTTTGTTAGTGTTATACCATTTGAAAATGGCAGTTATCCCTATAGATTGTCCAAATAATTTAAGAAGGACCAATAAAAAGTTCCCAAATTACAGCAGTATAAATTTATACTATACAATAAAACCAAAACCCCTCCGAGTACTGTGACACTACCTCCCTCTGCTGTTTAAATGGGAAAACACACCTTACACCTTACATGGGAAAAATCACCAACACTTCACTTGACTCAAGAGTTTCCCCTCAAATTCTAATTCAGAAGCATTTTTCAACTCAAGTTAGATAAAATAAAGTGTCAGCTTAATTCACTGCAAATGTCTTGGTGCAGTATGTTATGTTTCAACGCATATGGTCCATGAGCATCATCATCTTTTAGTAAATATTGGCATAAAGCTGGTATAAGGAAATGAATAAAGATGATTTTAAAATGGCAAACAATAAAAAAAAAAAACACACAGGTGAGTATATGAGTTGATTTGCATATACCACAATACAGTAATCAGATTTCAATCTAATTTGATTACCAAGTGTCAAATTTTTAAAATTAAATTTACAATCCAAATACAAAACACATCAAACACTCATAAACGAGGTCACCGTTAAACTATGAGAGGGCCAGATTCATAAAACGGAATGTAAAATGTGTGGTGTCCTAAGCAACTGCCAATTAAAATCCATGTGTAAATGAAGTCATACATATTAAAGACCCAAATCAATTTAAGCTCCAGTTGGCTGCCAAAATGGACACAATAACAGAAACGAGTTGCTGAGAAGAAGATACTGGAAAAACTTACATATATAAAATCTGATTATATTCTCTTAAAACAAAACTTGTACTTGTATATTAACATAATCATAAAAAAACAAGTTGTTTTGAAATTAAATCTGGCAATTCAAAATCCTTCTCAAGCAAGTCTGCAACAGCAGTTAGAAGGTATACAGGTGAAAATTACCACCAGTGTGGATGAGGCATTATTTTTTTGTCTTTTTCATTTTATGAATTTCTATCTGCATATGTAAATGAGATAAAAGTGTGGCAACGCCTCACATGGTGCAAGCAGTAAACCTTGTTTTACATAAAAACAAACACATAACCAAGACGCTATTTGCTCTTAACGCTATGGTAAATCTGCCAGTGCATTTATGAATCTGGCCTGCTGGGTTCCTTAGTTGCAGCAACAAAGATTTTGCCTCATCATCGGGAGATGACAAGTTTGGTGCCCTGATCAATAAGACGCTATTTGTCACAATGGGTCATCTGCACTGACTAGCTGCTTGATTGGTGGATGGACACAGTCTCCTAAGTTTACATTAAAACTTCAGTCTTGTATTGGCACACATTTAAACAGGCTCAGCGCTGGGAAACTCAGTTAATGAAGTCCAGCCCCACCCTCAGAAGTGACACTTACCTCGGGGCAAACTCCTCTGCAGGAAGCGACTGGAGGGGCTGTACCACCTCTAAAGCATCCAGATAAAACTACACACATGCACACAAGAAGAAAGAGGAAATACATATTAATACATGCAATAAACCTACATAATAACAGAATTACAACTAGCAGGTCTGTGCAATATAACAACATTACTGCACAAGCTAGAAGACATTAATCCATAATACATACAAACACAGTCACACACAGTTATAATATTTTGTCAAGGCGCTCATGGCAGTTGTAGTCAATTGTTGATAGCAAATTGTGAGCTGTTCTAACTACGCGGTGTGTGCAATATCAAACATTTCCCAACTGCTCAAGCGTAGTTGTGCAAGATGTGATGCAGATTAAGTTCTAGTGTTTATAGTAGTTGTAGTCCACCAGGTAATAAGAACACAGGAGAACAAATCTAGATGTTTGTAAAAAAGAAATACAGAAATTTTCAATATACAAAATGCCTAAAACATTGTTTGGTTTGGAGCTGTAATATGACATTTAAAGAAAGCAACCATGTAAGATTTTACAATTTACCTGCTTGAAAACAAAAAGTCATTCCAAAAACATCTCTGGATTCAGAAGCTGAAGCGCCCCATGCTGTGCTCACCCATGCTCAGCCTATACGTTACTACTTTAGCTTGTTTTTAGAACTGATGAACTTAAACTCTTAAACTCCTTGGAGCTACCAGTGGTTCTAAAATGCACTTCGTCATATTCTTTATAACTTTCATATTTCATAAGCTACATTCAAAAAGTGGGTGTCGTATGAGAACTGTAACTGTCTTTTTTCCAGTCGAATAGATTTGTAGTGTAATTTTAAGCCCTTATAATCGAAGAAGCTGAACTCTGAAATCTGGGCTATAAACTATAAACAGATGGTGCCTCTTCAGTCAAGATTTTTAACACTGCGACTTACTTTGTTTTCTGTTTCGAAATGTATGACTCTGGCTGGAGCGGGTTTTCTTGTGCATAAATATGCAGAAAAAACTCCTTCCCCCTGAGGGGAATCTAAATTAACACAGATAAAATTAATTATCTGCTTATTTCACAAAACAAAATACAAATCACTTAGATGCTGCTTCTGTTTTCTTCAGACCTAAAATGATAACCTGTTACTCTTAGTGAGAGCAATGCTTACAATGTGTGCTGCAATACTTACGACTTAAAGTAGTAAGTGCTCAAAAAGGGGGTTGGACATGTGACCTACCCACTGTTGAAGTGGTGTGAATTTCCCTGTGAGAGCCTTCAGCACTTCTTGACTAGCGATGCCCCCCACTGCTGCTGCCAAGGGAGAGAGGCAGCCCCTTGCACAGCGTGATACGCACCGCACCAGCGAAGGGTTCACACACACCTGAACAGATTGTTTTGTGAACAGAACAGATGTGTTTTGTGGTTGAAAAGGTTGCCTTTGTTTAATATTACATTTGGCCTAAAAGTCTAAAAGCATTCACTTGTGTCAGAAGCCACACTGATGATTTAGTTATGCAGTTTACACAAAGCTACCTAGTGGCCATAAACTTCCATTACTTGTTAGCTACATTAACCTCAGAGCTCCAGTATACAACTAAAATACGATGACTTCAAACTGCAAGCTTGTCTTAGCTGATCAACTACATTTGGGTTAAATGTGCAAATCATTATTATGCTTTTATTGTTTTTTATTTTTGATTACTTGTTTCTTGAAATAAAAGCAGAACTCACTTTGTTTTTCAGTGTTTCATTAACCTCCTCTGTGAGCTTCAGCAAGACCTCAGAATCCTGCAAACAACTACACACAGCAACACCTCACGTTAATGAGAATCAGAGAGAAAGAGAGGCACAGAGAGAAGAATCTACTGAAGCCTATGTTCCTGGCAGCCGTATGACAAAATATTGACTTTGCATATCCAAATATTTCCTTTTTTCTCTAAAGGTTGACTTATTTTCCTGAAATATTAGCCTAATAACAGCGCAACCAGTTTGTACTTAAGTCCCTGTAGCTATTGAATAATAAGCTTTAGTATGTAACAAGCTTGGGATTATTATGGGGCTACCTTACTATACCAAAAATGACTTAATATGTCAAAATAATGACCTATCAACAATATTCAAAAATCTAATTTCAAGATGCTAAGTCAATATATCAAGAAAATAAGTCATTATTTCAAGGCTCTATGTCAAAATATGAATATATCAAAATATAATTATTTCAAGATATGTCAATAATTAAAAAAAAGACATTATTCAGTAAGCCATTATTTCGAGATACGTCAGTAATTAAATGAAATAAGTCATTACTTCTTGATACTAAGTCAATGTTTTGAGAAAATAAGCCATACTGTCAAGATACTGAGACGGAAATAATCTTGAGTATAGCATGTCAATATTTGAAAAAAGTTATTAATTTCAAATAGTAAGTCTATATTCCAAGAAAGCAAGTCATTATTTCAAGACACTAGGTCAATATTTCAAGAAAACAAGCCTAAATTGGAGATACCAAGTCAATATTATGCCATATGCTGCCAGAAACAGAGAAAAACCACAGGTGAATTTTTTCACCTCTACATGGTGGAATGAGAAGCAGAGAGAAAGAGAAACATCACCCTATGCTGGGCAGCCTTTTATGTTGCTCCTGAAACATGTCCAGAGCTATCATTGTTGCATGGATCTGCAGTGGAGCCTGATGGAAAATGAAGTCTTATTAATAATTAGATTAACTATAATTTATTTGAATTACATATCATCAACCAGGCCAAAGCCAACTGCTAGTTATTGAGTACCCTTAGTTATTTAGTTATAGTTAGGGGTGGGCAATATGAAAATATGTTACTGAAAACATAATGAATTGCATCACAGTACATTTCTAATTTTAGAAATAATAAGAAATAATTAACATTACTTACACAAATTGCAAAGACCATGTAAACAACATTCAGTGTAGAGTAACTGCACAGCCACAAGCAGCTCTTTGTTTACTATGCTAAGTGTTTGATTTTTCTCCAGTTCCTTCTTAACTAGTTTTGTAAATATTAGAGCTGCCAAACCATTCAATAATAATAAATCGCAGCACATTGTTTTTATAACTACAGTTGTATGCAAAAGTTTGGGTGCCCAGTGAAAATTATGTTTTGTTGATTTTCTGTGTGAAAATATGTTAACACATCCTCATTAGAAAACACACTTCTGCACAAATGAACATAATAGGACAAAAAAAAACCCATAAAAACAACAGAACCATGCCTATGAAAAATCACAGCAAATCTTAGATTTTGTGGAGTTTTTCAATATGTTAAACTGAGCAAAATAAAACAGAAGTTGTGACAATATTTGCAGAAAAAATGTCATATTTAAGTTTGCTATAGGTGATGCTTTAACTTATTTTTAAGCCAGGAGTGCTCAAACTTTTGCATATGACTGTGTAGATGGACAAAAAGGCTTGTACTTTATAGTGCTTTCAACAATTCAATACCATTACTTTCATCAGATGAATGCAAATTTCAGAACCTGAACATGAAAATCACGTGATCGGTTTACAATTTTCATCACTGACGTCAATGAAAACAGTGACAACATCATCTCAGTAAAAACTGTATACATCATATATAGAAGTCAATGGATCATTCTTGTTCATAAGATCATGGACTCGTGTTTCAGTAGAGGCTTTCAAGAGGACTGGAGCTTTCTGTTTTTCTATTGCTTTTGTTAGTATGCTGCTCATTGATGTGTACATTGCTATCCCATAAGCAGCCAAGCACAGCCTGCTGAAAGTACCTAAGGTTTAGCATTAAAAGCAGGCTATGATTGTGGCTTCTATTAACGCAACATACAGTAGTTGTTCTTCTACTACAGATATGCCAACTTATTGGAAATTTTAGCACACAATTTAACATATTGTACAAAACATTAAAATAAAATATGAACTGTGTCATAATTTTTTCACAGACCACAATTTATGGTCATTAAAAATTTTGCTGATGATAGTCAATGCTACAGATAGCTAAATAACAAAAAGATTAATGTCAAATGTTAAAAGTTTTAACTGTCATAAAATGTCATATTGCCCATCTTTAACGATATATTTATCTATAATACTGACCTCAGGTTTGCTGAAGTCTGGAATAAGAAGCCGAGGATCACGTAACTGCTGCTCCATCGTCTCCTAAAAACACAAACACACAATTTAACCCCTTAAGGCCGACACAAAAGCATGGCTATTTCTGCTGTTTCACCGACTATATCATTATTAAACTGATTTATGAATGCTACTGTTGCATTTATTTGATATGTCAAGATCTAACAAAAATGAAGAACTGACATAAATCTGAATATAATTCAGGTATAAGTTACGTTTTATTATTAATCTGTTTCAAGCTGCACTCAATAAGATTTTTTTGCTAAAACTGAAAGTAGTATTAATAAGTTAGGAGAAGAAAAAAAAAGCTAAAATACAGTGTGTGCATGCTGCTGCAATTTGCTCTGTTAAGCCAGAAATAACAATATAAAAGTCCGAGGCTTCAGGTCATTATCGAGGTCTCCAAATCCCTAAAACTTACATAGTGGAGTTTCAAACAAATCAATAATGAGCGTTTACTGATCAGAACTGTGTGATGAATGAACTCGGTGGGAAAAGAAAAAAGCAAGGAAGCCTTATGTATAATTTATATAGTGATCACAGTAGCACAAAGAACGCTCTGATTCCACATGCTGAAACCAATCTTTTTTTTGTTGTTGTTGCAAAGAGACATGCACACAATGTAACTCCTTAGACGATTTAAACAAAGGACGTTTCTATTTAATTTTTGGTACCGAGCTCAGCATGTTCACATGGTTAAATAAACCTCCTTTGGAGGAGAAATGACCTCTATGACAGTAATTACTCTCAATTACACTAAATGCCTTAAATGTAAATATACGTAAAAGGTTTGCCATGATTTTGAGATGTCCACATACAAAGCTGTAGGTCTTAGGGATCTTGATCATGCGGAAGATTCCACCATGGAGATACGGTGGGAAGGATGAAGTATCACCTATTGCAAAACTGTAGGGAGAGACAACTGCACACACATACATACACACACCACAGACACAAAACATTATGTCTGCATTAGAAAACGACACATGAAATGAAATACAAATTTTGCCAAAAGTTAGGAAATTCCTGGTCTGATTGCAAAACAATTTTAGAAATTTTCTAATATAGCATTTTCCTGCAAATTTCAAAGCACAAGTATCAAACGTGCTATAACTTTTTCACAGATCACATACAACATTATTTCCAAAAGTATTCGCTCGTCTGCCTTCACACACATATGAACTTGAGTGACATCCCATTCTTAATCCATAGAGTTTGATATGATATCGGCCCACCGTTTGCAGCTATAACAACTTCAACTCTTCTGGGAAGGCTTTCCACAAGGTTTAGGAATGTGTTTATGGGAAGTTTTGACCATTCTTCCGGAAGCACATTTGTGAGGTCAGACACTGATGTTGGATGAGAAGGTCTGTGTCACAATGGTGGGCAGTCATGTTGGAACAGGAAGGGGCCGTCCCCAAACTGTTCCCACAAATTTGGGAGCATGAAACTGTCCAAATTCTCTTGGTGCTGAAGCATTAAGAGTTCCTTTCACTGGAACTAAGGGGCCGAGCCCAACTCTTGAAGAACAACCCCACACCATAATCCTCCCTCTACCAAACTTTGCACTTGGCACAATGCAGTCAGACAAGTACCGTTCTCCTGACAACCGCCAAACAACCCCAGACTCATCCATCGGTTTGTCAGAAGCGTGACTAGTCACTCCAGAGAACACGTCTCCAATGCTCTAGAGTCCAGTGGCGGCGCTTTACATGACATTCGACCCTTTGCATTACGCTTGGTGATGTAAGGCTTGGATGCAGCTGCTCAGCCTTGGAAACCCACTCCATGAAGCTCTCTACATGTTCTGGAGCTAATCTGAAGGCGACATGAAGTTTGGAGGTCTGTAGTGATTGACTCTGCAGAAAGTTGGTGACCTTTGTGCACTGTGCGCCTCAGCATCCTCTGACCCCACTGTCATTTTACATGGCCTACCTCTTCGTGGCTGAGTCGCTGTCGTTCCCAATTCCGCTTTGTTATAATACCACTGACAGTTGACTGTGAAATATTTAGTAGCGAAAAAATTTCACGACTGGACTTGTTCCACAGGTGGGGTCCTATCACGGTAACACTCAGGAATTCACTGAGCTCCTGAGAGCGACCCATTCTTTCTCAAATGTTTGTAGAAGCAGTCTGCAGGCCTAGGTGCTTGGTTTTATACACCTGCAGCCATGCAAGTGATTGGAACAGCTGAATTCAATGACTTGGATGAGTGACTGAATACTTTTGGCAATATAGTGTATGTGGTCATATAATATTTTATTTCGATAGTCCACAGTAGCTGCTTTGTAGATGCTCAGTCTATCCTTAACTAACATTCAACTAAATATCTATTAAATTCAACTTTTCTTGAAGTGTGGTAGATTCTATTAAAACTAACCTTAAACCTAGTCCTAACCTTAAACCTATGCCCACTCCCAACCCTAACATTAAGTTGAACACACTAGAAAAACGGTTAAGAATTTAAATAATCTATAGGGGACCGTCAAATAAAGTGTGATGGACTTCATGGATTTTATTTTCCAAAATGTTAAATTTAGCAAATGAACAGGAACAGGGTTTAATCGCATTAAAATATGCAGAATAAAACATTGCATTTGACCAGGGGTGCCCAAACTTCTGCATGTCTGTGTTTATAACAATTTAGAATCTGTGTGTACCTGTAACTTGCCGTGTGATGCCATTGAGCTCTGACATGCCGTTGATTTCTCTAAAACACACACTCTGTCCTGTCTGAAGCCCGTGTGTATGGTTGTCCATGCACGTCACCACCCCGGGATTGTCCTTGATTTGGCAAGACACATAAAGGGACAGATTTATTAACATGCTGCACCATCACAAACGCTATTTTGCCTTAAAATTTACTACGAATGTGCAGAAACTCAGAGTTCTCCAATCACAGATGTCTTAAGAGCATAGAACACAGAAGCAGCTGGGCTTCAACCTAGAACTACTGAAGATGGTTTGAGAAATCTAGGAAAATGAGTTAACAATGGCATTAAGAAACCAGAATATTAACATGTCACTAAGGTGCAACATGTCATTCTCATCATCACTGAAAAAGACTAAAGGTTAACATTCAACCTCAGAAACCAGAGGCTGACTTTCAGACAAGCTGGATACCAGAGTGATGCAAGTGTGAAGTGTCTGGGTGACACAGATTAATAAGTGTGTGAAGTGTGTGTGTGTGTGTGTGTGTGTGTGTGAGTGAGAGAGAGAGAGAGTGGTACCTGAGTGATGTTCTGAATGAAAAGCTCTTTGGACTCCTCCCCCGTCGGGTCTGACACTTCAAAGCTATCGCCGAAATCACAAAACACTCGCGAGCAGATCCCAAACATGTCACAGCCAATGAACTGCCAGAAAACATGGTAACATCAGATATACTTCAGGCATTATCACTATGGCAACATCATAAGAAACCAATCTGAACAATAATACTCCAGTATACTGGACCATTACCCTAAAAACATTTCGCTCTCATTTTAAACAAAGATGTCAGATTCTTCCAGTTGAATGAGGTTTGTGATGCTGGTTTCTAATGTTCAATACTGTTCATTCAGTACACTAGCATTCAATTCTTTTTTTTAATGTTTGGAAGCACTGTCTTTTTTTAAGGCAGAAAAACCCACATTTATCAGCAAAGGCCTTTACATAGAACAGTTATTTATAATTCATGGTAAATTGCAAAAAACTGCACCGCTTTGCACATGGCCAGCAAAGCTAAAAGAGCCTCAAAAAACATACTGAGCATGGGAGCAGACAATAAGAGAAATGCTCAGTGTAAAATTTGGGATCAGAGGCTGGTATGACAGGTTAGATGAATCATCTTGAATATGTATGTATAGTGATCCTTATCCAAGTATCGCCATACATCCAATCCACACTGTCCTCATGTATCTGCTTTAGACAGGATTTTCTTTTTCTTCCTGTTTCTTTTCTAAATAAACAGATTTACAGCTGACTTGACAGAACAAGTACAAGACGTGATTATTGTGAAATTACGATAAGAAGTTTCAGAGAACAGGTTTCGGCACTGTTGGTACAGCGCAACCACTTACTTCAAGCAACCAGATTATAATGTTTTAGGAAAGTATTATTTTAAATGTACTTTATAAAACTACAGAAAGTCAGAGTACACTATCTGACTGGATCTCTGTGGAGTTTACATTTAGCAGATCAGAAGGGTTCTTATTTGGATGCACGTAGGACGCGTGTCTGTTTTTAAGGGTGAAATTGAGTATCTGCGTTCGCCTGCAAAACACTGCATGGACAAGCCCCATTTCTGTGTATCTCTGTACCTTGATGGGAGGCTGCTGGGAGTGGCAAAAATGATTGATCCGCTTCTGCAAGGTCAGCCGTGTCTCTGTTAGAACGACACACTGTGGGGAGAAAACAA